>NC_090747.1:50130452-50140452 GCF_036898095.1 Palaemon carinicauda | reverse complement strand
GAGAGAGAGAGAGAGAGAGAGAGAGAGAGAGAGAGATTCTTCTAATTTGTCATCAAATATAATTTACCCCTGTTGACCTACGTTATGACCTAATTAGCTTTCAATCAGTTTAATCAATGTGTGTGTGTGAGAGAGAGAGAGAGAGAGAGAGAGAGAGAGAGAGAGAGAGAGAGAGAGAGAGAGAGAGAGAGAGAGAGAGAGAGAGATTCTTCTAATTTGTCATTAAATATAATTTACCCCTGTTGACCTAAGTTATGACCCAATTAGCTTTCAATCAGTTTAATGAGAGAGAGAGAGAGAGAGAGAGAGAGAGAGAGAGAGAGAGAGAGAGAGAGAGAGAGAGAGAGAGAGAGATTCCTCTAATTTGTCATCAAATATAATTTACCCCTGTTGACCTAAGTTATGACCAAATTAGCTTTCAATCAGTTTAATGAATGTGTGTGTGAGATAGATAGATAGAGAGAGAGAGAGAGAGAGAGAGAGAGAGAGAGAGAGAGAGAGAGAGAGAGAGAGAGAGAGAGAGAGAGAGAGAGAGAGAGTTTTTAAAGATTTGGGTTGTCTCAAAGACTTTATAGCCAATTCGTGGAGACTCCCTTTTTTCTTATTCCTGAACTCGTTTACCGTGTTACTGTTTACTACATTCGCTGGAAGTCTTTGCCAAGTATTAGCTATTTAGTATATAATGAAATTATAACCTTGAGTGGTGCTGTGTCTTTTTCAATTCCAGTTTGTATTCGTTACCTCCTGATTAATTTGTGGAAGTCATCGAATTTGTAGATCGAATTAAGTTCAATAGTTCCATCCTCCGTCTATATCCAAATTGCCTTAGTGTTGGAACTAGTTTGGTAGCCCTTCCTGATAATAATACTAAGATCTTCCTCCCGGTCCACATATTATATTTCATTACCCATAATGAGTAATCTGGGTTACTATAACCATTGTACATGACTATATTTCCCACAGTTGAATGGCATTTGTCATTTTCTGGACCAGTCTCCTAGTTTCCTTAGGTACTCTCTTAAGCCTTCAACGCCTTCCAAGTTCGCAACATTTACGCCTAATTTAGTATCGTTGGCTAATTTGGGTATCCTACTAGTTAATTCTATATCTATATCGTTTATGTAGATCAGAAATAGTAATGGACCAATGACGGATCCTTGGGGTTCTCTGCTTGTAACAGCTGCCCACTTTGAAATTTCTCCATTGAACACATTTCCATGTTTCCTATTTGTTAGTCAATCTTCCATCCATTCCTCTGGCTCCTCAATGGTGCCCAGTGTTCTAATTTTCACCATTGATTATTTATGAGGAACTTTGTTAGAACCTTTTGAAAGTTTAGTTATATGGTGTCAATTGTCTGCTTTTGTCATAAATGATAAATAATGTTATGAAAAATTCCAAAAGATGTGTCTCACAAGATCTCTTTTGTCTAAAGCCCTGTTGGCTGTTTATCAGAAGATTGTTTTTTCTCTATATGTTCTACTATTGATTATACTATATTGATTAAAAATTTAGTAATGCACTGAAGTTAGACACACAGGTCCGTAGTTACTAAGTTCTCCTTTTGGTTCCTCTTTGTATGTTGGAGGAATATTGCCTAGTTTCCAACCTCGTGGTGCCTTTCTTTTGCTGGCTATCTTTCTGTGTTTTTTTTTTTTTTTTTTTTTTTTTTTTTTTTTTTTTTTGTAAAAGTGTTGGGTTATCTCTTCTTCTTCAAGTTCTATAATTTCCCTGGGAGGAATTTCATCTAGAGTAGGTGTCTTAAACTTACTTAGTCAATTAATTTTATTTTTTACATCCTCCATTGTAATGGTGATTCTGTTCAATGGTTATGTCCCTTCATATATGATAGCTGTTTCGGGAAGGGTCGTTGATTTTTCTTTAGTGAATACAGTTGTGAAATATGAATTTATCAGCTCGGCTTTTTCCAAATCATTTGTTATAATCTTACCCTCCAAGTCTCCTAATGCTTTGATGTGGTTTCTGATTGGTTTTCTACTGTTTACACACGCCAAAAATTCGTTTTTCTTTTCTTTATTAGATGAAGCCAATCTTTTTTCTTCATCGATTTTGGCTTTTTTAACTAGATTATGTACTATTAGGCTTAATTTCATGTGCTCGGAGATTTCATGATTTGAAGCCTGTGTACCAAGTGATTTATGTTTCCTGACTCTACTTCATATTGCATTGGCTATTTCTTTGTTGAATCACTTAAGTTGCTGCCTTCTGTTTGGTAAAATTTTCTAAGGTGTTTACATTTAGCCCTTTTTCCTTTGTATATTTCTACAAGGGAGTCCCATTGTGTATCTATGATTCCTGTTTCATTATATTCTAAATTATTGCTGTATTCCTTCTTTAATGCTGTTACAACGTCCGTAGTCGATTTTTTTTTATAATTTTCCTTTCTTTTAGATGAGAAATATTTACTCAAAACTAACTATTTTGGGATCGCTTTTGCCAATATTTTTGCCAACTGAAACGCTGGATACTAAATTTTCTTCCATTGTTAACACAATATCAACTATATTGTTTACCTTTTTGTTTCATCAACCACCGATAGAGGAATTCATTATAGACAAATTTTAGTAGCCTATGTCCATATGTATTTGATGTAGAATTCATAGGGTCCCAGTTTACTGCTGCATTGAATTCTCCCATTAGGACAACATGTTTATTGTTAACTTCTTGTCCAGGTTGTCTATAAAGGTATTCGTCTTGTAGTGTTTGATATGGTGGTTGCATATTAATAGTATGTCAGACGTGTTATTTCCTAGGGTGTTAATATTTGCACCTGTCACTTCACATTGGGTTTGTAATTTAATTTCTTTGGTTTGAATGATTTTTAACATAGAAAATTACCCTCCACCTTTTTTGATAAGGCAATCCGTCTTGAAAAGCTTGAAATCTGGAATTTTGTATCTTCGATAATCTTTTTTTCTTTTTTTTCCCTTTCTTTTTTGTTCATGAATCCAGGTCTTAGTAATGTCTATGACATCTAGTTCCTCACTACCTACCATTGCCCTGAAGTTTTGTATTGTTTTTGTAACTGACTGAGCATTGAATTGTTCCACTGTGAGGATATTTTCTACCTATTTTTTTTTTCTCTGTGACTTAGCTAGTTTCCAGGATTTACTAGTGTTTTAGTTTTACTTTTATATATGTTATCCAAGTTATCTCCCAAATTTCCTCTATTATATTTTTCCCTTTCTTTTGGAGGATTTTCTACTGGTCTTGTTTGTTCTAGGTGTACAGTGTTTGAGAAATTGTACAGGCTGAGATTAAGATTGTTTCCATACACTCTCTTACCTTCTTCATTAAAATGTATTCTGTCTCTTTTGTATAATTTTCTCATGATGTAGAAAGTATCACAAAGATCCTGTCTCTGCTGAAAGGACAGGCATAAACTATTACGGTGCAGGTTTAAAGAGTCCCTTTCTTTGAAGTGTAAGCACCCTTTGTTTATTTAGCATTTTGTACATTTGTGCTTTAACCTCGGTTTCTCACTCATGATCACCAAGAATCACCAAGAAACAGCAACTGGGTTTTTTAGTTGGCCAGCACTCCAACAAGGCACAAAAGCTATGTCAACCTCATGAACAGTAGAGCTTTTCTCGCCATGGGTCGATCAGCTATTACAAGTTAGGAATGTGCTTTGTGGGGCGCTAATAGCTCTATTCCATTCTAGCGTTTTTTCTCACCATAGGATTCCTCTGTCCTAGTCTCTTGAACCCTGCGAGCAATTTCCTAGTGTTAATTATATAGGTTCCAAAGCCTCTACTCTGACGGACGAGGTAGCTGTCAGCTCCTTAATGTTTATATGTGGACAGGCTAGTTATAAATACCCATCGTATCTAAATATCAGATATTTATTTATTTTTTCTTCTTTTTATTTTTCATTTTTTCTATTGTAGCCGGGAGTTATTGGAAGCTGAGAATTTAGAAAAAGGAATGAGAAAGAGATAAAAACAGAAATGTGAGAATAAGGAGGAGTTAATAGTGGTCCGGTCTTAGTCTGGAGCCTCCAAACTGGTCTTAACAGCAAGTTTGAATCTACTGGGTTTGAAAACAAATAAATAGATAAATAAAATAATAGATAAAAAAACCTTCTTGCCGCCATCACTCACCTCTCCATCGTATCAAACAAGCTCTCTCACATCAACAAAGTGCCAGGCCCTAAAGAGAGTCTTCTAATTTGTCATCAAATATAATTTACCCCTGTTGACGTAAGTTATCACCTTATTAGCTTTCAATCACTCTAATGAATGGGATGTAGAGAGAGAGAGAGAGAGAGAGAGAGAGAGAGAGAGAGAGAGAGAGAGAGAGAGAGAGAGAGTTCTAATTTGTCATCAAATCTGAATTATCCCTGTTGACCTAAATTATGACTTAATTATCTTTCAATCAGTCTAATGAATGGGGTGTAGGGAATTTTGTCTGTGAAGAAACAGTAAACAATATATTAATAAGATATCAATGAAATTGGTAACTAAAAAAAGATAAAATATTTTTTTATTCCCTTTCTTTAATAAGGAAAGATTTATTCTAGCTTTTCATTATCAACATCTTGACAACTAATTCTAAATATATCATTCACTATGGTATCATCGTTGGTAGCATTTTGCTTCTTTACTGCATAAACATCTCATCAATATCCTATTAAGTTGAATGACCCATTTCTATAATGATTTCCACCATCCTTTCGGCCTCTGGAGTAATCAAAATGTATTCTCTTAACTCTACACATAAAAAGACCCCTATAGAGACCCATTATATCGAAACTATAGTTATTTTTCCTGACATATCTTTTACTTGGAACAGTAATAATCATCCAATCGGTATATTGCAGACAAACCAAACTCAGTATATTGTAGACATCACATATTTGATGTTTGACCGACGCAACAATTAATTTTTAATATCTATATAATTAACCGGATAAAGGTAGTATTTGGAAAATTATCATTCGCCAGAGAATGAATGAAGCCCTCATAGAAAGCACTGAAATCTCACTGACATTTTTACTCAGGAAATATAATTGCTAACTATCAGAGCCAATTGTTTCTATTTGAATATCTAACAATTTGTATCGCTATTGAGTATTCAAAATAATTTCTGCGTATATATATATATATATATATATATATATATATATATATATATATATATATATATATATATATATAAATATATATATATATATATATATATATATATATATATATATATATATATATATATATATATATATATATATATATATAATATCTTTTACCTATTACTAATGAAGTCTTACCACAGAACGTGACTATCACTGTGTTTTGAATAGAATAATTAACATTTCAATAGCAGTAATATGAACTTTGCTAAAGAAAGGAAGTAAAGTGTTACCCTTGATTACATGTACAATCCCTATATGAATATCTGTATAAATTCTTATTTTTTTCTTCCCTTCCACCTTAGAGTGTACTGGAATTCATGCAGACAATTGTACTTGAACGTTAACTAAAAGACAATGGGTGATGTATACGACATAACATGCCTAGGGAGAAATTAGCTGAGATTAAGCACTGGAAACGGACCCTTATTGAATATATATATATATATATATATATATATATATATATATATATATATATATATATATATATATATATATATATATATATATATATATATATATATATATATATATATATATATATAGGGGGATTCATTCATCTCTATATAAAAAAATTAAAAAACTCCGTTTTATAACGATTAGATTCCACAAAGTGCTTAGAATTCACTTATTTTACCGAATAGGCCTAATGATGCCTCAAGCCTTGTATTGTCGAGACTGAAGGGGATGAAAAGTCAGTCATCAAATCAATATTATACTATTATTGTAATCATTAGAAAGAATGTATACCGTATCTGATTATTGGCTAGTATCAGTATCGGTATTGATTATTTTTCTGGTATCGGTATCGGTATTTGTATAGAAAAAATTGTTTATTACCATCTTTGTTGGTCTAAAAAAATTGGGTATCGGTATCGGCTCATCAGAAGGTTTCCCTCCCCTCCCGCCCCACGGAAAAAAGTAAAAAATGCATTTGAATTTACACCATTACAGCATTTTTTTTTTTTTTAAGCAGGATAATTTACTTATAGCCAATTGATAAGATTCTATCTCCTGTTTTCAGGATCATTACATATGTTTTAAAGGACATGAATATGTAGACTTTATTTACATTTCATGATATATAAACTTTCCTCTACCCTGATTAGCCTCATATTTATACAGATATATATATATATATATATATATATATATATATATATATATATATATATATATATATATATATATATATATATATATATATATATTACCGAATAAAGTTTGAGGTGTGATATCTTCTGTCATATAACATAGACGTTCAATATTTTTTAACAGTTTTAGGCATGGTGGAACACTTTCATCATTTCACTCTTAACGATTATTATTAAATTATTTAGTGGATATGTCAGTATATTATTAAAGAAGTAGCTGGATCTCGGGAATTAAATGGGCAGGATAATGTTCTGTTGAGATAAATAATCTTTATCATCTATACTATGCAGGTTTGTTTTTCAGTGTCTGTTTAACAGACACTTCAGCTTAGTTACTATCTTGGAAATTCATCATCTTAGTATTACCGTAAATAGTCCAAATAACGCCCTGTTGAAGGAAATAATCTTTCTATATCTATCGAATGTGAGCAGGTTTATCATTGTCCGATTAACACACATTTCATCTTAGGGAATTTCACGAGTTTACATTGTACATTCCTGTTTGTTCAACGTAACGTTTTTGCCTTTTTTTATTGCTCAATCTTCCCCACACTGATAACAGAACCTGCTTAAGCTTGCCCTCACATTTACTCGTTTTAAACCAGTTACCTGATTAATAAGAATCACCTTCATTCTACTGACCTCTCTTTTAAAAACCACCTCGCACATTGGTTACCCTCGGGTTCATCAGCTCCACAATGCCTTTTATGTCAACCACTATGCCACAACATTGTCATGATGCTACCCACCGATCCTGACTCTGCAACCCATGCTGTATCGTTCACACTGCCTCATTAGGCCAATAGAGAAGCGTTCATTTGGTTCTGGTGCCCCAAAGTTAATTTGTCGTATCAAGAGCATGACTTACTCAAGCAGCAAAGCATACTATGTCCTCTCAGCAGTCTTAAAAGACACTTTCCCGGAAATCTCCGACTAGATTTGTGACCAAGGAGATGCCCCCATAGTGTATGACCCCTTAAATATAAGCCCCTGATGCAGTACTCTCCATCGCCAGCTGCCCACTTATTCAAGCTTGGGGACCAAAAGGATTCGCTCGCCTTATGGAAAATGACCAGTATTGTTTGTTTGCACCCTGCTACTAACGGCTCTCCTCAGGAAGTAAACCTATTATGTGCCCTTTGATAAAGAGGCGTATACAAACCTATCTTTCTAAGCCACCATCCACAATGTCAATATCTTGCCTATGAAGGACCTTACAAATAGCCACTTAACCACATACAAGACTTCCATCAACGCTTCCACCCCTGACAAAAAGGACAACTACTCAACACTTACCGAAGCTATCGTGAATGTGGTAAGATATAGACGCCCGCCCTTTGACATTGCATATCGACAACAAAGTTACCCACCGCCCTGAATATGCCACCCCTTGCTCATGCCCCAACCAACAACCTCTACAGCCTCTTTACTGACGCTCTTGCAAAGAAATGTGATGATGGTTGTCAGTAAAAAAAAAAAGTGTAAGTAGGCCCTAGCTCTTAAGAGGTGGTCTCCCATATCAATAATCTTCTCTTTTCGTATGATGCTGGTGCGGGTGTGTGATTTTTGGCAGACAAGGTCATTCTCTACCATTGGTACTCTCCAGGACATGACGTCGTCTTTCTTAACTTGCTGACGTGAATCTGGCAGCTGCCATTGGATTCGAGATCCCCCCCCCCCCCCACCAATAACTACAAGACACACTATTATTTCGGAGCACCAAATACCAATATAAATTCCTCATTGATGACCTAACAATGTTGCTACTAGGTGTGGAGTTCCTCGCCTATATCCACCTCCTGGTTGATGCTGGACAACGACAATTATCTAAAAGGGAATCATACTCGTCAACAACTCTTCAACCCACCCCCTCTGACCTCGCACTCTACATCAGCCCACCCATGGATGCCTAAGCACACCTCACGTTGTACCTTGAAATCTTAAGTCTTCAATTTTACTAAGTATCCATGGTTACTGTCAAGCACGGTTTTAATCACCATATCAAGAAGACAGGATCCCCAGTGTTTGCCAGATTCAGGAGTCTGGCATCAGATCGTTTGGCAGTCGTTAAAACAAATGTTCGCTGAAAAAGAAAAAAATATAATCACGTCAAAAGGACTCAAGCCCATGCACATCACCTTTACATATCATCCTGGCTGCCTTGTGGGGATTACAAGCCTTTGAACTTGCAGAAAGTTCAGGATCAGTATTCTCTCCGCAACATCACCGTAGTTACCGCTTACTTGCACAAAGCAATAGTTTTCACCACGTTTGACATCTTGAAGTGGTATTTTCAGGTGCTCATGAACCAACAAGGCACTCCCAAGACCACCATCACCACCACGTAGGTACATATATCTTCAATATCCCCAGCATTGTAATGCTGAGGCCACTTTCCAATGCCTCATGGAAGACATCTTAAGTGACTTCTCATTCTGTGTATGTTACATGGACGACATGATCGTGTTTTCTGCCTTCAAAGAGGAACATCACTTTCATCTGCACATCGTTCTCGACCACCTACAACAGGATGGCTTTGTATTTGGGTATGACAAGTGTACCTATGACTCCAACGAAGTACCGTTCTTAGGCACCGAATCACTCCTGAAGGTGTTTCCTCTTATCTGAGAAGGTAGCAGCAGTTCAGAACTTCACCATCCTATCGACCATCAAAGCACTAAATGAATTCTTTGGCATGATAAATTATTGTCACTTGTTCCTGCTAGCCATCACTGCTTCTCTTACAACTTTAAGGCCAGGCCAAAAGATTTGAAGCAGGATCCCCTTTAAGAAGTGGCACTCTGCAATGAAAAGGATTCCCTCTCAAATGCTGGTGCTCTCATTTTTCCTTGCCAAATGCCTCTCTCTTCTCTCTACCGATGCCACTGTCGTCGCTAGCAGTGCAGTCCTTAAGCATGTGGTCAATTGCTCACCCTGCCCATTTCCCTTCTTCATTAGATAAGTGTCCAATGTAACATGTGGAAACTCAACCCTAAATTGGGAGTTGCTGGAGGTGGATTTGGCTGTCCGTTACTTTTACGACTTCCTAGTAGGTATGTCCTTTGTCATTCACACAATCCAAATGCCTTTGGTGCACGTCTTCACTCAGCAGTTAGATGCTTGTTCCACCCGCCAACGTCAAAATCTCTCCGCCGTGGCTGAATACAACTACACTATCCACCATGTACCTGGGAAAATTAGTCCCAATGCCAATGCTCTTTCAAGAAATACATTACCTCTATTCACCTGGGATTGGAATGCAATGCCTTGGCAGAAGGCCAGAAAAATGATCTGGTGTGCCAATCATTCTGAACAACACTCCATTGGGAAGACGTCGTCCTAGACGACTCCAATGCCATCTATCTCTGTGATGTCTGTACATGTAGATCATGAGCAGGGATACCTGCTCTTATGATCTGCAGGGCTTGGAATTCATACATGGCTTTTCACATACCTCGCATTGATCTAATGCACAGCTACTGAATACAAAGCTTTTTTTTTAGCACAGCAATACTGAGGATACTAATGATTGGGTCTGTATTTCATGCCAAACTTCAAAAATACATGAACACACGGATTCAAGAGTGGGCACTTTTCCTCAACGATAGTGTCGTTTGGCCAACATGTATGTTGACAAAGTAGGTCCCCTAACCACAACATAAAGACATCGTTCCCTGATTAACATGGTTGA
>NC_090747.1:50120452-50125452 GCF_036898095.1 Palaemon carinicauda | reverse complement strand
AGATATAATGCTAATCAATATACTTTAAGCTTCACCTTCTTCTGTGAGTAACCAGGTACCATAATATTGATTAAAATTTGTTCCATACTTAAAATGAAAAAAAAAAAAAAAAAAAAAAAATGGTTTCACGAATCTCACTGAAAATTCTTTTGTTATATTACTGTATGTAACTTAGTATAACGTCGGCAATGTCCCTTCTTATGTGGGACCTTGTCCGAAGCATTTGCGGTTATTATGTCCAACACTAAACCGCCGCTGTGTCTCATATACAATCAGCTTTGTCTGGATTGCATAAACAGTCCTCTTCCAACGAGAAACACACAAAATAAGGTCAAGGCAACTAATAGGCATTTGAAATACAATATTCACGTGAATATGATCAGAATTATTTAATCATTCCATAACTAGATTAAAGCAAAATATATTTCATAAATATAATGTGAGCATTGACAAGCAGTAATATTTTCTTTGGATATGGGTCCTTAACATTCAATAATACCTTTAAGGGGTATATTTAGTTATCTATATGTATGTGCATTCCCTTCTCATGAACGTATGTAATAAAATCTCTCATTCTCTTTCCATCTCTCTGCCCAGAGTCCATCATCACGAGAGTTTAGGAGATTCTGCAAATGGAAAATCCAACATAACTTTGGGGTAGTTGTTCGTCTCTCTGCTCTTGTGGAAAAGAATGTGGATGTTCAATGCTTTCCTTTTAGGTCATGAAATATCTCTCACATCCCCAAGTTAAACGTTAGCCATTCTTCGAATGGAAGTTTCCGTATTTAATTCTTTTTTTTTTTTTTTTTTTTAAGGTAAATTATGTGAGTATTTATATCAGTAACATTATGTACCTATCTTGGAACGTTTCTATATTTTTTTTTCTTTTTTTTTAATATATCAATTTAGTTCAATCTACTTTATCTTCATAGATTATCCTTTCATTATCCTCATATTCCCCAAAATTATGATTAGATTTCATCTTTATGTAGGAAGTAATACTTCTTAATTCAATATTGCTCAAAACTGTTTCTAAACTTTTCCCGTATAGAGTTACCATTAAAATAACATTTATTAGCTGTACCAAAAATATCAATTATTAGCTTTCTACAACCTATCAATTATTAGCTTTACTACAACCTATCATTTACTAGCTGCATTCACTAGCTTTACTAAAACCTATCATTTACAAGCTTTCCTGCAACCTATCAATTACTAGGTTTACTACAACATATCACTCACTAGCTATATTACAACCAATCATTTACTATCTGTACCGTAAGATATCATTTACTAACTGCATTTACTAGCTATACTGGAAACTACCAGTTACTAGCTTTACTGCAACCTATCAATTACTAGCTTTACTGTAACCTATCGTTTACTAGCAACATTTACTAGCTGTACTGCATCCTACCATTTACTAGCTTTACTACAACCTATAATTTACTAGTTTCATTTACTAGCTGTACTACAACCTATCATTACTTGCTTTACTACAACCTTTCATTTACTAGTTGCATTTACTAGCTGTACTACAACCTATCATTTACTAAAGCTTGTTTCATCCCAACTGACAACTGGAGCTTTATACCTCACTTAGTTTGTGTAATATCTACCTGATTCTTTGGTCACACACACATTAAAGGTAGATGAAGAGTGTTACATTGAAAAAAAAAAAAAAAACCAGTGAAGTGAAACGTGCGCTAAAAAACTTGATACACCTTTTTTTATAAGCTGTTTTTGCCTAGAAATGTTATGCAAGCATAAATAAAAATTAGAGGATTTTGTTGAAAAAATCCTCTTGTTTGCCATTTACCTAATAAAAACAATGCAAGGAAGGGTAATAATGGTATAATATTTGGCTTTGTACCAAAATATCGTTGAAAATTTTGATGACGTTTCATTGATGCTGCAGTCTTACCGCTCGCACACGATCACCTATCGTCATCAAAATATTCTGTTACCCATCACAAGAAGTTTTTATTTTTCCTTCTTAGCTCACTTATATCGCGTCGTTTCTTATTAGTTGTTTGGTAACAGACCGATTAATAATGAAAGACTATAATTTCGGTAAAAAAAGAAAAATAATCCACTTAGCCTTAGATAAATTTTGAAATGTGATTTGAAGTGAAGCTATCACCTGAGAATCCTTATACCACTCCCAATTCTATGTTGATATTTTTTTCTCCCAAATATTAAGCTCCCGTACATATAAAGGGTAAAAAAATGTAAAAACAATCAATCTTCTAGTCATGGGGATATTTTATTATAGAAAAGATCGAGAGTAATGCTGGGATATTAAAAAAAAAAAAAAAAAAAAAAAATCGGCAAAATCCCTCAATGCTCCAGATGCACCTGTTTTCCAACCACATGTTCGTCCCTTATTCCAGAGAACAATTTTTTTTAATAAAAATGCATGAAAATAACCATAGAACCGGGTAGATATTACGCAGACTAAGTGAGGTATGAAGCAAATATGAACATCATTTACCACGGACAAATGCAATGAAATCGACAATAGCTATACTACAACCATCATTTACCAACTAAATAACAGCTTATCATTTACTAACTGATTCAACCTACCAATTACTAGCATTGATGCCAGGTCTCATTTACTATCTGTAACAAAACTTATCATTTACTATCTGAACTGAATATTTTTTCTATTTTTTTTCATAAAGCGTGTAAACATTTATTACATGGAAAAGACCTGATTGAAGAAAAATGTCTCCACGGCTGACCATTTGTTAGCTACAGTGGAAATGGGCAGGTAGTTCTAATGGGGTCACTAAACCTTTTTGGATGCACCACAGTGTACGAGCGTGTATGAAACGTGCAGTTCATGGGTGAATGGAACTGAGCTTTATTAAACAGCCAATGACTTCATATAAACGGACTTAGGAGCAAAAACGTCACAAAAATAAAACATGAGCTAGCATGCTTACACGGGTTGGTCTATCAACAGATCATGGAAAAGCGAGTGATAAGGTTAAAAAAGGAAAACCGTTACAGTGTTTCAGTGTATGAAACACGTGCAATAGAGCAACGCCTAGCTTTGAACGTCTTACTGGACTCTCTAATTTTCTCTATCAAATCCGCTTCATTTCTGTTTATTTCGCAATGTATTTTCACAATTAGTAAACGGAGATTCTAATTACTGTTTTACCTATAAGTAGGGGAATACATCAACGTTCCTAATAAATTATATTAATCTGACTAACGCATCTAAAATTTGACGCGCATTATTATACCACCAGTGAGGGTAGTCTAATCAGTTATGATAGATAGTTTATTTGTCATTTGAAGAAACAAATTGAATTTTTGTTTTTAATTTATTGTACCTGGATAGTTTTCGATGCCATTTCCTGATATGTAACTAATAAACATAAGTTTAATTTCATATTTTGAAACAACTTTCTGGTCAGATATATTTGTTTGCATCATGGATATGGTGCATTGATCATTATCCTTTGAGTGATTATTAGAATAAGATTTTAGAATATTATTTAATCTCTGGATTGGATATTTTATTTGGTGATTTATATATCGAGCATCATAAATAAAATAAAATAAATATATCATATTAAAAAAAATGTATTACAATTTCCAGCATTCTTTTTTTTATTTCGTATAAAGCTGCACGGAATAGGTTAGAGATAGAAAACAATTGAAGTAAGTTTTAAGCGACTGCGTATTACTAAAGGCCGGAATCAGATGGGGGTGATGCAACGCACGTGGCACTTGACCCGCAAGGTGTCACGTGTGAAAACTGAGGTTGTAACAAAGATGTTTTCCGTCTGCCTCACATTGGATGTAATGATAAGCCTTCGGTCACTTGTCGACCAAAATAGAACCTGTTAACTTTTTGAGTCCTGTGTCGGGCAAAGCTATGCTCTTCAGCAGTACTTTTATTCAATTGAATAGTAAAATTCAATTATAACATAAAAATAAAACAGTGAATAATCTGTTGTTCTTGTTGGTAATTTCTTGAAATAAGAATAATATTTCAATAGACCTATAATTTAAGAAATACATTGTGTTCAACCAGCTGTCATATGTCTTTTGATTTCTATAAATAAAAATGAAATTTAATTTTGAATTGAAAATAATCTTGAATACATAATTTTCAATCGGCTGTTATATAATTTTAAATACGATTTAAAAATATAAACTTTTTTCAGCCTGCTGTTGTAATTGTTATTTGGGGGTTGATAATTGTTTTGGTGATGATATTTTGTGTGTGTGTGTGTTGTGCTAATGTGTACTTTGTTACTGTTATTGCTGTTGTTATTAATTTAAAATTCCACGGAGGATCAATATTTTATTTTCTGATGATACTGGTTTTCACGAATCACAACCCCGAGATTGTAAATATGAAAGCAATATTGACTTCAGTTCAACACAAGTCTTGTATGACATTTAAAATAGAGAGAATTTTTTTTTTTATATTTCATCAGTTAGCAGAATATTTTTTCTTATTAAATTCTCCTTTAAAATTCCTCAATGCAAAATGCTGGCAAACGCAGGCACGTGCCTATGTTACAAACTTGATATGTGGTGTGAGATCTTATCTTGCATTTTGGTGTTCCCGTGCCTCGTGTCACCTCACTACCTATACAACAAATATGAATGAAGAATAAAAGGAAAAAAAAAATATGACAATGATTTGTTCAAACCAATCGAAAGATTATTCGAATATTGGATATATGCTTTCATTTTGTCTTAGTCATAGGGATCTTTTTTTTTTCTTGTCTACTTAGCCTCTAAGGACGATGCTTTTGCTGAAAAATATGCAACTTGAACCTGCAGTCATTTATAGTTGCAGTGGATAACCAAAACCCTAATGACGCATTGAAATGCAGCTCTACTACTATTATTATTATTATTATTATTATTATTATTATTATTATTATTATTATTATTATTAATAGCTAATCTACAACCCTAGTTGAAAAAGCAAGATGATGTAAGCCAAAGGGCTCCAGCAAGAAAAA
>NC_090747.1:50110452-50112952 GCF_036898095.1 Palaemon carinicauda | reverse complement strand
AATGAGGAATAGAGGATTTTTAATCCCAACCGTAGCCTGCCTACTTCCTCTTACTCATAAAACTGACATAATTTTTGCAATGACTTGAATGCCTCTTCATTCACAGGTTCTTTCCAGTTATCTTGGACTGTTATACAATGCAAGGACTGTAGGATACCCCATGTTGTGTTGTGTCCACCTTTCAATCCTCTTTGTAGTTCTTGTGATATTGTATCTAAAAACACATGAAATACTCTCACATGGTAGTACTCATCCAAGGATTGATATTTCTGGTCCTCAGTAGCAGATATAGCAATATACTTGTATCTTTTAGGCATTTTTCTTCTTCTGCCTTGTCCAGGAATCCCAGAGGGGAGGTCAATGGCCATGGATTCAGCTCTTTCTTTAACATTTGTAAAAATCTCCTGAAACTTCTCATCATTTCTTAATTCTCTCAAAATTTTTAGCACTCCATCCACAACTCTGTAGGAGGCAGCCAATCAAAGACTTTCTGTTGTAGGGCATTAGAGGCATAGGCAGTTTCTTGAAAAACTGTGGTGGAAATCTGAAGACAAACAAGAAATTCAAAGTTAATACTTTGCAGCAATATTGAGCCATCCCCTCCTGATGTACCAGGAGGATGTTTTTGAACTATCTCTTCTAAAACTGCTTCAGAGCTAGGATAACCTTCCTCATGGTTCTAAGAGCTGAATCTCTGCAAGACCATCTTGAGTGGGATAGCTTCTTAAGTTCAAGTGGGCGGTCTTCTGGATACATTGCTTTCTGGATCTACATGAAAGCAGCATGCCGTTTTGAAGAGTTAGCAATAAAAGCATACAGTTTCTCCAAACACTTGAAAATGAGTTATAAACTAAGTACTTGATTTTGCACTTTCGACTAATACTACATTTAGGCTGTGTGCATGGCAGTGTACATAGAGTGCCTTTGGGTTCTGTCTTTGGAGTCTGGACTGTAATCCATTGCATATTCCACTCATATTTGCTGCCCCATCATATCCTTGTCCACGCATATCATCTATGCTCTGGTTATTTTTATTAAGCACAGATATCACTTCTTTCTCCCGTGCTTCACCTGTAGTTGATTGCACATTGAATACTTGTATGAAACGTTCTTTTATTTTGAAGTCATGTACATATCTCAAAACAAAAGAGACCTGTTCTCTATGTGATACATCAGTTGTTTCATCTATGCGGATGGAAAAGATGTTGCTCCTGTGAATTTTTTCTAATATCACTCTTCTAACTGAAATGGCCAAAGTATTGATCAGGTAATTCTGAGTCCTATCTTAAGCAATGACACTTGGGGTCTTTTCAGTATTACTTGTTTTTCTTTAATTACATCAAGGTGCAATTAACTACACTGTCATACTTGCTAAACATTTCTACAAGTTCCAGATAATTTCCTTGATTTTCACCGATAGACTTTCTTGGTCGCCCCTAAATGGCAAATCTTGTCACAGATATGCAGAATAAGCGGCGGCCCTATAATACATCCCTCTCAAAAGAGCACTTTTAATACAGTAGCAAAAGAGACAGGTGCTTGGGCACCCCTAGCACCCCCGCCCTTTACGCATCCCTGCACGAATTCCTATTCAACGCTACCAAATCCCGTTGATGAGGTATGATCAAATCTATCAGCGCGATTTTGCTAGCAATATACCAGGCTACTTCAACTACCGTGGGAAACTCCTTCCCACTTCATGAGAAGGCAAGGCTGAGAAATTATATTATCCTGTATGTTCGCTGGACATATGATAGTGAAATACTCTATTATTTTATATGTTTATCTGATTTTCCATTTTTTTTTTTTAATTGAAAGGATGATGTAAATTTTTTTTTTTTGATATATAAGTACAATACACACATGGAATACACACATGGTGCCTAAGATGAGAATATAATCGACTTTTTTTTCTTTTACATTTATAAATGTATTTGAGTATTAAAACTGATAAAATCTAAAGATATAGGCAAGCTGTAGACCACTCGGTATGTGAATATTGGTTATTATTATTAGTTTTTCATAAAAAATTTGCTGTCTTACAATAATCCAAACAAAATGGTATGTAGCCAACCTCTTGCCCAGGTTTAACCAACACAAATAATAGCAATTTAGCCCTATAAAGTGCATTATCCGTAAATTCAAAATACAGTTCTACACGCCTAGTAGAAATACAATAAATAATTTTAGCAGAGTGCAAAGTTTTGTGAGAATTGTCCTTATTCCCCATTTACTCTTCTCTCTCATCATTTAAATGTAGAATTTAAAACAACGACATGTAAGAACATTATATACCAACCCTACCTCAGCCCCCCCCCCCCCCTTCTCTCTCTCTCTCTCTCTCTCTCTCTCTCTCTCTCTCTCCTCTCTCTCTCTCTCCTCTCTCTCTCTATATATATATATATATATATATATATATATATATATATATATATATATATATATATATATATATATATGCATATATATATATATGTATATATATATATATATATATATA
>NC_090747.1:50090452-50097952 GCF_036898095.1 Palaemon carinicauda | reverse complement strand
CTTTTCCAGTGTTCTTATCTTCCAGACATGTAGACCGGCATAAATACTTTCTGGAAATCTTAATTTTCATATTTATTTGGTGATTTTCATTGATGGGGAAGAAATGTACCACGCAGCTTTGTGCATTAATACTTTTATTTGTTATTTTTGGAGTTGCCAGCTAAAGGAAAGGAACCTTAACAAAAGTAACAGTTCACAATGGGAGAGGATGCATTCAACAACCTTTCTGAATTACCTATCTTATTCCAATTATCTAGTTTCTAGCTTCAAATTTTTTTTTTTTATAAATCTATGTAAAAAAAAAAAAACATTCCTACTTTTCCTATTAAGTAAATCCCTCTTAATTAATAAAGGATATTAGATATTTCCAGGTAATGTAAGAGGAAATAATGATAACTGAAAAATCTCTTATGGTAACAATTATAATTTATCATTGTTTACATTGATACGTTGCACAAATCTATTCCAAAAATATTTGTCATTAAGTATACACATTAGCTACAAATTGTAACTGCCCTAAGGTACATGGTGGAAAAAAACGAATGCTTTATATTTTTAGAGTGGGCAGAGTAGAAATTTACATATGGAAAATTATTTGTAGGCTTTCTATAAATGAAAAACATAAATTCAAATTTATCTGTTTGTCTAACTAATAAAACGTCTAGAAACGGGATACTGTTATTCTCTTCATTTTCTATAGTAAATTTTACAGATGGTACCAATAAATTAATGATTGAAACAAAACCCTTAAGATTAAAATTTCTTCTAGAATACTTCGGGGTTTTGTTTCAATTATCAATTCATTGGTACCATTTCTAAAATTTACTATACAAAATGAAAAAAAAAAAAAACAGTATCCCATTTCTAGACAGTTTAATAGTTAGACAAACTGATAAATTTGTTTCCCATTTATAGAAAGCCTACCAATAATTTTTCATATGTACAGTTTTACTCCGGTCACTGGAATTATAAAGCATTCTGTTTTGTCTTCCATGTACCTTAGGGCATTTAGAATTTGTAGCCCTGAGTACATTAAGGAAGAGTTCACTAAAATTGAAAGAATTGCTACAAATCTTTGGTCTCGCAAATGTTTCCTAAAAGACTTTACGAATAAAGCTAAGAAAAACATGTATAGTGGCCAGGTAGAGAAAAATTAAACAATTAATAATATGCTTTGTTTGCTATTTCAGGAATTTTTTTTTAGATGTTTTTAGTGTTTAAATATTATTGTACAATAAAAATATTGTTGATTATAAATAGTTCTGGGAATGATAATAACATAATATACATTATTCCTTGTTCAGCGTGTAACTTGTTCTATGTCAGCCAAACATCCAAAGGAATATCAGTAAGATTAAAACAGCATAAGGTGGACGTCTCCTGGGGTTCTCTTAATAATGCCTTGGCCTCCCGATGGTTTGGGTCAAGTCACAGAATTGGATGGTCAGAGACGAGTAAAATAATCCATGTAAATGACTATACCCAAAGGAATATTGTTGAATCATTTTTAATCTCCTATAGCAGAAGTAGAAATTTGAATCTAAGGCCTGGTTTGTTTTCCATTAATCTGGTATTATCCTTTTATCTAATATCTGAATTTTCCGGAATTATTAAGAAATAGACAGCTGTTGGATCCCTTTAGCCTCTATAATTACGATATCTTTGTATATGTATTCAAAATTTTGAGTCTATTATTATTATTATTATTATTATTATTATTATTATTATTATTATTATTATTATTATTATTATTATTATTATTATATTATTATTATTATTATTAAAAACCCCTACAATAATAGTAGGAAAAGCAGCATGCTACAAGCCCAAGGGCTCCGACAGATAAATCATATCTGGGAGGAAAGGAAATAGATAAATCATCAATAAAAATTATATACAAGTAATAGTAAATCCATAAAACATACAAAGCTCTTGTGATCACTACAAGGTCTTTGAGGTTTCATTCTAATATCTCCATCTTGGTTTGATTATAGAAGCAAGACTGTATTGCATAGCCCCTATTTTCTATTTTTTTTTATTATTATTATTATTATTATTATTATTATTATTATTATTATTATTATTATTATTATTATTATTATTATTATTAAGGTAAGCATTATTATTATTATTTACCATATCTTTGTTTGAACCATTGTCATTCAAACAGCTTTTAACAATATCACAAAATCTAAAGTAATTAGTAAAATGTGTCTAGAAAATTTTGAATCATATGACATGTGCAAATATCACCCAATATAGCTAAATTAGTATGATCCTTATTCATAACAAGAAAAAGAACCTCCTAGGATCTTTATAATATATATATATATATATATATATATATATATATATATATATATATATATATATATATATATATATATATATATATATATATATATATATATACACATATGTATATGTATGTATGTATAATATATATATATATATATATATATATATATATATATATATATATATATATATATATATTATATATATAATCATATATTTATATATATATATATATATATATATATATATATATATATATATATATATATATATATATATATATATATATATATATATGATTATATATGATTATATATATATATATATATATATATATATATTATTATATATATTATTATATATATATATATATATATATATATATATATATATATATATATATATATATATAATCACACACATATATAATATATATATATATATATATATATATATATATATATATATATATATATATATATATGTTTATATATAGATATATATATATATATATATATATATATATATATATAAACATATATATATATATATATATATATATATATATATATATATATATATATATATATGTATATATATGAATATGTACATAAATGATATATATATATATACATATATATATATATATATATATATATATATATATATATATATATATATATATATATATATATATACTTCAATGAGAGCATAAATAATCTAATACATTTCAAAAGTATTTTTCATTTTACTTACTTTACTTTTGCTGAATTAACTGAAATTCCCATTTAGTGAATTATTTGCATTTTTGTTTATCATATCGCTCGATTAAAGTTTGTCATCTATATTACTTTATTGCTTCGTAATTTTAAGGACGTTCAAGATGAGAAAAAGTAAGGGAACTATTTGATATTTGTGGGATAGAAATAGAAATCATATAAGTTCCTTATTCTTTCAAATAAGAAAGGAACTTTCTAAGATTTGTTTCAATTATTACGGCATGTATCTCACAGAGCCTATAAAAAATCTATTTATTATCACATCTGCTTAATTACCGGAAAATCTTATTCCAAGAATAATTCCATGCTTTCAAATTAACCCATAAATCTATTCACAGCCATTTTTTCATTGTCTCGTAATTTTGAGTAATTTTCAGACTGAAATTGTTTGCAACCTTCAAACCTTAAATATTGAAAGAACTAAACAGAAATTTCAAGCCGTTGGCTCCAAACACATAGTATCCTATCATCAAGGCTTTATCTAGATACGATGACAAAATTATCACAATTTGGGGAATTAGTAATTTGACATATATTCCATGGAGAAAAGACCGTATAGATATTAAGTTACACTGCTTTGACGGGGATTATGTTGTCTCTCTCTCTCTCTCTCTCTCCTCTCTCTCTCTCTCTCTCTCTCTCTCTCTCTCTCTCTCTCTCTCTCTCTCTCTCTCCTCTCAAATGAATGGTTTTATGATCATTAATAAATCATAATAACTGAATACACTTTCACTTTGTATCGAATTCTAAACTTTAGATTGTTTAACTTAATTTTTACTCCTATTTTCTCACTAGTGATAGATTGATTTCTGCCTTAATGTTCGTAAACTCAAAAAACCTATTTTCCCGAGGCAAGATATAAAAAAGTTATTCATCTCTATTACGGACACTTTTTTCCTACCTAAGTGATGTCTGAATCGTTGGACGCTCGTTGATTCCTTACTCCTAAGCCTAAATGTATATATATATATATATATATATATATATATATATATATATATATATATATATATATATATATATATATATATATATATATATATATACATATATATATATATATATATATATATATATATATATATATATATATATTATATTTATATATATATATATATATATAAATATATATATATATATTTGTAAATTGAGATATATTCATGTCTAACATATATATTTATGTTTCTCTCTAAGTTTAGCAGTTTTTTTTTTTTTATAAAAGAATTCATAAAAAAAAAAACTTTATATGGTGTCAGTCTCCTTTTTTCTTATTCAGATTCATTTAAAGTGTCATTTTACGTCTTTGACACCAAGTGTCAGTAAAGAGCCAAGAACTATTTCCCAATGACTTCTAATAAGAGACTAAATTCATTCGTTAATTATATTTCAATAGTGTCACCAGATTTGATTAAGTATTTCGTAAAACTTCCATTAATGATTCAATATTGAAAAGACATATGGGGTGCTATCAACTGTTTATTATCCTTCGAATTTGCTGATTAAAAGAAGTCATACGGAGCTGACAAAACCCTTTAGATATTACCATTTTTTTTTACATATCTGATTCGCTTCAGGTCATCAGTATTAACTTTATATGGTTAAGACTTCCTTTCAAATATTAGCGTTAAGATGTAATATATAGTATACTTCAACAATGTTATAATGCTCTGGAATTATTATAGTATTTCTATTATCACAAACTACTTTTAGTTGTGATTTTCTTTAAATATAGGTGTCAGTAGAAACCATAAATCAGTTTGCAATTCATTTCTAAGAAAAAAAAATCGTAAAATGATCGAAGTTATTAGTACATCACTATGCTCTGTCACTTTAACGCATGCTATTGAAATCATATATTGTTGTTTATTTCATATAACTTATGAATTTCCTTATGAATTCATTATATTCTATTGATAGGGGATATGAATGTAATAATAATAACATGATCAGTTTTATTCACATGATCAAATATCTCTCAATCCACTTTAGTATTTCTTTAACTGACATTTCAGTCACAGAAATTTCAAAATAGAAATAAAACTCCAGCAATCTTCTGCCCAAAGGATTTATGTGATGCTCCAGTAACCGAAATTCAAATAAATTATATCTGAAACCTTTTGAATATTATGTATTCTGAAAAAAAGAAGAAATGGAGGTAACCATAAAAAAAAAACACTTACTGCAACTCTGGAATCAGTCACCTGGTATGTATGTATGTATGTATGTATGTAGAATTCCCTTCCTTTTCCCATCTCGTGCATGATCCAGCTCTCCTTTTCTGTCGGAGTTAGAAAGAAGAGAAAATGTCCTTTACAGTAAATAAACTGGGATTTTTTTTTCTTTTTAGAAAAGGCTTTGTCAAATTTTTTCTGATCTATGCTTGACCTTTGTGTTATCCACTCTGCAATTAAGGAGGTGAAAGATCACAAGTAAACCATTAGCAGATAGAGACACTTGAATAATTAGGGAAAATTATTAATCATGTGTTTTTTAGATTATTTATATTTCATAAACCAATGGAAATGGAGGGATCAGAAAAAATAAACAAATATGACTTTTTACCATGGTATTAGAACGAAACCTTCTCTCAAATATTTGTTGAAGATGTTATACAAACTTAGAAAAAGATATCATTCTAATCAATATACTTTAAGCGTCTCCTTCTTCTGTGAGTAACCAGATATAAAAATATTGATTAACATTTGTTCCATACTTAGAAAAAAAAAATGATTCCACTAATCTCATTTGAAATTCATTGGTTATTTTACTGCATGTCACTTAGTATACCGTCGGCGATGTCCCTTTTAATGTGGGACTCTGTCCGAAGCATTTGCAGTTATTATCTCCAACATTAAACTGCCGCTGTGTATCATATATAATCAGCATTGAATGGAATGCATAACATTCCTCTTGCAACAAGAAACACACATAGTAAGGACAAGC
This sequence comes from Palaemon carinicauda, assembly GCF_036898095.1. Taxonomy (NCBI): domain Eukaryota; kingdom Metazoa; phylum Arthropoda; class Malacostraca; order Decapoda; family Palaemonidae; genus Palaemon; species Palaemon carinicauda. The sequence continues at coordinate 50,091,932 of NC_090747.1, read as the reverse complement.
AGTTCCAAAACTGTATGAGAGTCGAGACAACTAAGAGGCTTTTGAAATACAATATTCCTGTGAACATGATCAGTATGATTTAATCATTCCATTACTAGATTATAGCAAAAATATATTTTATAAACATTGACAAGCAGTAATATTTTTTTTTGGATATGGGTCCTTAACATTCAATAATGCACATAAGGGGTATATTTAATTATCTATATGTATGTGTTTTCTCATGAACGAATGTAATAATCTCTCTCATTCTCTTTCCATCTCTCTCCCCAGAGTCCATCAATTCGAGAGTTTAGGAGATTCTGCAAATGGAAAGTCCAGCATAACTTTGGGATAGTCGTTCGTCTCTCTGCTCTTCTGGAAAAGAATAAGGATGTACAATGCTTTCCTTTTAGGTCATGAAATATCTCTCAAATCTCCAAACAAAGACGTTCGTCGTTTTTCCGGAATGGAAGTTTCCTTATTTATTTCATTGATTCTACAATAAATTATATATATATATATATATATATATATATATATATATATATATATATATATATATATATATATATATATATATATATATATAATATATATATATATATATATATATATATATATATATATATATATATATATATATATATATATATAATATATATATATATATGTATATATATATATATATATATATATTATATATATATATATATATATATATATATATATATATATATATATATATATATATATATATATATATATATATATATATTATATCAGTAACATTATGTATCTACTTTGGGATTTTTTATTATTATTATTCTCTTTTTAGCCAACCGTATTAATTGATATCAATATAATTCCATCTATTTTATCCTCAGATATTATACTTTCATCATCTCCATATTCCCCAAAATTATGATTAGATTTTCATTAGATTTTAACATTGCTCAAAATTGTTTCTAAATTTTGCCGAATAGAATTACCATTAAAATTAACATTTATTAGCTGTACTAAAAAAACCAATTACTAGCTTTCTACAACCTATCAAATATTAGCTTTATTACAATCTATCAAAAACTAGCTTTAGTACAACCTATCAATTATTATCTTTACTACAATCTATCAACTACTACCTGCAGTACACACCCTCAATTACTAGCTTTACTACAACCTAGCAATTATTAGCTGTAATACATGCTCTAATTTACTAGTTTTACTACAACCTATCATTTGCTTTCTTTACTACAACCTGTCAATTACCAGCTGCATTCACTAGCTGCACTAAAACCTATCATTTACTAGCTTTTTTACAACCTATCAATTACTAGGTGTACTATAACCTATCATTTACTAGCTGTATTACAACCTATCATTTACTAGATGTACCACAACCTATCATTTACTAACTGCCTTTATTAGCTGTACTGGAACCTACCAGTTACTAGCTTAATGCAACCTATCAATTAATAGCTTTACTCTAACCTATCATTTA
>NC_090747.1:50065452-50070452 GCF_036898095.1 Palaemon carinicauda | reverse complement strand
TTTGGGTCCCCCCAGGTCCCAAAGTGTGAGGCACCTCATATATCCACCAGAGAGTTGCTAATGCATCTTCCAGTTTTGGACGGTCTGGGATGCATCTTAGGTTTTCATCGAGCTTATTCTTAAACACATCTACGCTCACTCCTGATATGTTTCTTAGATGAGCTGGCAGTCCATTAAATAGTCGCTGCATTATCGATGCTGGTGCGTGAGGATTAATGTCATGTGCGCCTTCCTTAATTTTCCTGGTATAGTTTTGGGCACTATTAATCTACCTCGGCTTGCTCTTTCTGATATTTTTAGCTCCATGATGTTTCCAGTAATTCCTTCGGTTTGCTTCTATGCTTGTATTATCATGTAGCGCTCTATTCTTCTTTCTAGACTGTACAATTTTAAAAATTGCAATCTTTCCCTGTGGTCAAGGTCCTTAACTCCTTCTATTCTAGCATTAAAGGACCGTTGTACATTCTCTATTTGTGCAATATCCTTTTGGTAGTGTGGGTACCATATCACATTACAGTACTTAAGTGTACTACGTACATAAGTTTTGTAAGCATAATCATGTGTTCAGCTTATCTTGTTTTAAAGTATCTGAATAGCATTCCTATTTTTGCTTTACATTTAGCCAAGAGTGTTGCTATTTGGTCGTTGCATAACATATTTCAGTTTAACATTATACCAAGGTAATTGCTTCCTTGTTTGTGATTGTCTCGTTATTAAGTCCCCTGTATGCATATACCCTTCCCTCTCTGTTTCCATAATTTATTGATTCGAATTTATCGCAGTTAAATACCATCCTATTTATCTCCGCCCATTATTATATTTAGTATAGATCTCTTTGTAATGGGTTCCTATCTTCATCACAAGTAATTTTTCTACTTATTCTTGTGTCATCGGCGAAACTCCTCACTACAGAGTCTTTAACATTACAATATATGTCTGAGATCACATTAACAAACAGCAGTGCAGCTAATACCGTGCCCTGTGGCATGCCAGATATTATCTGAGCTTCACCTGATTTCTCGTCATCTGTTTTCTGTTTTGCAGAAATTCTTTTATCCATTTTCCTATATTTCTCACAATATTATGGGTTCTCATTTTTTTTCTCGAATATATTGTGGTTTACCTTGTCAAAAGCTTTTGCAAAATCTAGATAGATCACATATGTGTCTTTTTCATATATCATATTTGTGTATAAGTTTTCAAAATGTGCAATCAGTTGGGTTTTTGTACTTTTTTTCCGGGCACAAAACCGTGTTGACCTATATGAAACAAATTACTTTTAACCAAATGATTCATTATTTTCTTTTTTATTACCCTTTCATACACTTTCATAACATGTGATGTTAGATTAACAGGTCTATAATTGCTTGCCTCAAGTCTTGATCCACTTTTATAACTGGGGGTTATATATGCTAATTTGTGTTTACATACATCTCGCTCATATCTACACTTTATCTTAGCAGTATTGCAAGCGGCTTTGCTATAGTGTGTGCATTTTTTTTAACAAAATCGCTGGAACTCCATATGGTCGGCCGCCGATCCATTTTTAATTTCACTTATAGCCTGCACAATATCTGTTTCCTTAATATCTATATACGTTAGATATTCAATATCTTCTTCACTCATTTCTGTTTCATTATTCTCATTCGCAATTCTTGGCGTGAACTCACTCTTATATTTTTCTGCTAATATGTTGCATATTTCCTTTTTTCTTATTCGTTAGCCGTCCTTCAATTCTTATGTGGCCTATTTCTAATCTTCCTTTAAACACCTTTTTTTTGCACAGGAGTAAAGTACTTTTTATATATATATATATATTTTGAAGTTTCCTTTTTTCTAAGTCTCCTTTTTCATTTTCTTTCGATTGAATAATCTTTTGTTCTGAATTTTCTATCTTACTTTTTATTTCCATCATTTTCCATACATTTTTTTCTTTTGCAAGATTTTTCTTCTACTTGCTATTTTTCTGAAATAATATCCTTCCGTCTTTTGGTATGCATGTCGGATGTTTATTTTTCTTTTTTGCTACATATTTCTCAAAAATGTTCTCCAGTACTGTGTACAGCATATCCGTATTTACCTGTATATTATCACTTACGGTTACATTTTTTTCAATCTTTGTTCAATTCTTCATTCATTTCTGACTATTTTATATTCTTACTACAAGAATTATATTTTCCATATACTTCCCATAGTTTTGTGCTTTGTTTATCTCTGCGTTCACTTGCTTTTGAGTGGAGTATTAATTCTATGACCTTGCGGTCTGAAATTCCCGTGTTATACACTATTATTTCTTTCACATAATTCACCTCATTTACAAATACTAAATCTAGGACATTGTCCTTTCATGTTGGAATGTGGTTTATTTGTTGTATATTATATTCTTATAGCATGTCTTGAAGCTTTTCAAATTAGCCCTTATCTTTTGCGCTACTATTACTCTTTTTTATGTGTATACATACAACCCCTTTTTTCTATCCGTTCTTTCCAATCCACGAAAGGAAAGTTAAAATCTCCGTATTGGAGTATATTCCAGTCTTTATGGTTTCTACATATATCATCTATTTTTTTTTTCTATTAATATGTCAAACTCCTTAGTATTTGGGGGTCTGTATATTACAATGCTCACTAGTTTTTCGTATTCAAATTCTACCGCAATCAATTCACATTCTGTGTTGCTGTATCTTTTACAGACTTTTCCTTGATATATACATGCTAATTTATGTTTACATACATCTCGCTCATATCTACACTTTATCTTAGCAGTATTGCAAGCGGCTTCGAGATAGTGTGTGCATTTTTTTTAACAGAATCGCTGGATCTCCATATGGTTCGGCCGCCGATCCATTTTCAATTTCACTTATAGTCGGTATATTACAATGTTCACTAGTTTTTCATATTCAAATTCTACCACAATCAATTCACATTCTGTGTTGCTGTATTTTTCACAGACTTTTCTTTGATTTATGTCTCATCCATGTATTGCAGTTCCCCCATGATTCCTATTTGTTCTGTCTGACCAATAAGTTTGGAAACCCTTTATCTGGTCATCACTGCCAGTCTCTTAGGAATACCATGTTTCACTTATATTCAATATATTTATTATTCCAATTTAGGTTAGATCTAAGAACTCTATTTTCCTTATGCCTTCATCACTATGGTGGTTAGCGTTTCATCCCCCTTATCTAATATTGGTAATAATATGGATTTTCCCATGCTTCCTTCCTGTTCTGATATGATGTTCTTTTTTTTCATTTCCAGGAATACTGCCATTATGAAATCCATCTTTTCTATCATATTTGATCTTTCGCCTTCATATTTATTTTTGTATGCATACCTGCAATTATCCCCATATCTGGACCAACCCCTGGCATTATAGATGCATTCTTTATAGTTGAGCCCTATTTGTGCATATTTGGGTTGAAAGGAATCATATCTTGGGGCGTTTTGTGCATAGCACGGTATATACTCGGCTTCTTATTTTGTTTCTTTTTTTTTTGTTGCATTTTTCATTTAATTTCTCTTGTCTGTTTGCTTTTTCGTTTTCTGGCTTTCAATCATGGTTTCAGGATGCTTATTTCGACAATTTTTGTTGAATTTTTATCCTTTTACTTCTTTTAGGTTTCTGCATATTTTTGGATGGTGATCTCTGCGTTTGTCTCCATATCCGTCTAAATATGCACATTTACCATATATTTCATAATTAAGGCATATCTTTGGATGCGTGTAGTAGCGTCTTTCGCTAATGTGCAATTCCCTCTTTCCAGTAAATTGCAGACTGTATCTTTTTTTTCTCTCTTTTCTTTTTCTTGCTCTTCCCTAAAAGTATATAGGTACGGGTAGAGTCTCTTGAGTCTATTATTTGTTTCCATCTGATAATTTATTTCTTCGTAAGTATGTTGCTGAATGGCATCATATGTTGTATCAATGATTTTCTCTGCATCCTTAGACATATCCTGTTAATTTTTCTCTTCTTCTTCTTCTTTTTCTTCTTCTTCTTCTTCTTCAACTATTTGCAGATTCGGGCTGGACTTAATTATATTTTCTATCCACACTAAGCATGTTGAGCAGAATACCGTTGTGTATTTGTTATTTATTCTTTTTTGTACTTCAGCGTAAGTTGGGTGTGTTGGTACATGACATGCATCGCATTTCCTAATCAGTTGATGTGGATTAATAATGGAATACCACATCTTACATGCATTGCACCATTTTGGCATTCTTTTTCCTAATGCATCAATCGGCATATTCACCATATTGGACTTCTTATTGTTCTTCGATGGAATGTGTTGATTGATTTAAAATTTCCTTATAAGTCTCTTTATCACCTGGATCTTCTTTGGAATTTATTCTATTATTTTGATAATGTGTTCCGCGGACTTGCTGCAGTTTGTTGAATAATATTGTTCCAATATGTTTGAGAATATTTTTCCCTCACACTGGTTGGAGCTATTAGTGACGTCTGTTATCAAAAGGTCTAGGTTTTTTCTTGCCAAGACATGGAATTTACTCTTGCTGATTACAGCAATGTCCCTCCAGGCCTTGCCTGTGTTGTAGAGCGCCATCTTGTTCAGATTTTTAGTAATCCACAAGATGACTATCCTATGCCAACGTTTTATCCCACTTTCCTGACCTCAAACTAATCACCGACTATTCACGAAAACTATTAGCTATATTACACTCGATAGCCTTTTTTTATCCGCGTTAAATAAGCCTATTTCTCAGATCACAGAAGTAGACTCACTCACCAGCATACAGTAACACTCGAGAGAGTAAGGGTAGAAGAGACTTGGTAGCTATGGTAAGCAGATTTTCAACGGGAAGGGCACTACAAAATCAAACCATTATTCTTTAATCTTGGTTAGTGCCATAGCCTCTGTACCATGGTCTTCCACTGTCATGGGGTAGAGTTTTATTTCTTGAGGGTACACTCAGGCACACTATTTAACGCATTTCTCCTTTTCTTTTATCTATTTTAATATTTTTTAAAATGAAAGATC
>NC_090747.1:50022952-50055452 GCF_036898095.1 Palaemon carinicauda | reverse complement strand
GTTCCGGTGCCAGACGTCTGAATTTTGCGAAGACTGGGGGTCCTGTCGTCTTGATATGGTATTAAATACCGTGCTTGGCAGGAACTGTGGACGTTTGGCGAAGTTCTAGACGGAAAATTTCCGGGTACGACGTGAGGAGGTGGGCGTAGGCATCCGTTGGTGCGCTGTTGTGGAGAGCGAGGTTAGAGGGGCGGGTTGAAGAGGTGTCGACAAGTACGAGTCTGCGTTGACCAATCGTCGGTGGGCGACATTGACCAGAAGGTGGAAATGAGAGAGGAAATCCGCACCGAGGATTGGCCTTGACGTCAGCAACGAGAAACTTCCAATTGAATTTACCGTTTCCGAACGATAATGTGAGGTTCTCTTAACCGTAGGTGGGTATCGCAGATCCATTGGCAGCTACTAAGCGGACGTCGGCAGATGTAGACAGACTACATCGTGCCTTGAACAGTTTCATTGGCAAAAGAGAACGACAAGCACCCGTGTCTACCAAAAATTGCACGCCCGTTCCTGCATCCTGTAAAAAGAAAAGATTAGAAACATGGGAGGCCACCGCCACAAGCGATGGCCTACTTACACGTGTTTTGGCCACAGACAATCCTTGGCACATTTCTTCGCGGTTGCCCTGAATCTGAAGTGGTAGTAGCAAAACTGTGGCGGATGAGGGGTAGTAATTGGGTGTAGAAGTCGTTCGTCTGGTTGCGAGTGATTGGTGGGTGGTGGGCGGCTTTGTCAACGCTTCGGCACGTCACGGGGTAGGCGTGTATGTCCTACGGCATTCATGTCAGCTTCGGTTGACATTGAATAGGCATCCTCATCGTCAGGGGTGGAGGCGTTGATGGAGGTCTTGAAGTGGCTGTCCATAAGGGCGTCGGCTTTGGTCATCAAGTCCTTTATGGGTAAACTATCGACATCGGGTATGGCAGCGCGTACAGGTTCGGGTAAACGGCGTATCCAAAGGGCACGAATTAGGTTCACCTCATGAGGAGAGCCGCCTGTGGCAGGTTGAAGGCGAGCGATACTGGTCATTTCCTGAGGGCAAGCGAAGCCCTTTGGTCCACCAACGGTTGTTGCGAGAGCTGAAAAAGCTTTGCTATACGGGCGGCTGGCGACGGCGAGTACTGCTGCAGAAGGTATGTTTGAGGGCGTCATATGCTATTGGGTGTCTCCTTGTTCACAAAGCCAGTCGGATATTTCTGGGAAGTTGTCCTCGGGTATCGCCGCGAGAACATAATCCGCATTGGTGGTTGAGCGAGTCACGGCCCTGATACGAAACTGGACTTCTGCGCACTGAAACCAAGCAAACGCCTCTCCGCTGGCGAACGGTGAAAGTTTCAATGGGGCGGCCGCAGCGCCAACTGCTGTAGTAGAGTCCGTCTCCGTCATAGTACCAATGATGGAGGGGCAAGGGAGGTGGGGGTGGAAGACAGTGGGAGCGAGTAGACTTCCAGGGTCACCAATGTGACAGAGCCGAGAGAGGGTTGTGAACTCAAAGGCAGGATGAAATCAACTGAGTTATAATATTATAGAACACTCTCCTTTATATACAAAACCTCAAGGCAACAGGACATAACAAGTTTACAAGACAGACAATGTCACAGAGGAAAACCGGAGACGTGAATATTCATGTTCATTTTAGTGCGAGGGAAGAGCGCAGATACAAGCATAATATATACAAAAGGATTTATGTACAATTGTGTGACACACGGTTAGTACAAAACTGAACTAATTGAACGACGGTGCCAGATATTAATATCTAGATCAGGAATAAGAAATTTAATAGACCGTAAGTTTCTGTCCAACAAATTAAGATGAGAATCAGCAGCTAAAGACCAGACAGGAGAACAATACTCAAAACAAGGTAGAATGAAAGAATTAAAACACTTCTTCAGAATAGATTAATCACCGAAAATCTTAAAAGAGTTTCTCAAAAAGCCAATTTTTTGTGCAATTGAAGAAGACACAGACCTTATATGTTTCTCAAAAGTAAATTTGCTGTCGAGAATCACACCTAAAATTTTGAAAGAGTCATACAAATTTAAAGAAACCTTATCAATACTGAGATCAGGATGTTGAGGAGCCACCGTCCTTGACCTACTTACAATCATACTTTGAGTTTTGTTAGGATTCAACTTCATACCACATAATTTGCACCATGCACTAATTTTAGCTAAATCTCTATTAAGGGATTCACCAACCCCAGATCTACATTCAGGGGATGGAATTGATGCAAAGAGAGTAGCATCATCTGCATATGCAACAAGCTTGTTTTCTAGGCCAAAGCACATGTCATGTGTATATAGTATGAAGAGTAATGGGCCAAGAACACTACCCTGTGGAACACCGGATATCACATCCCTATACTCACTATGGTGGCCGTCAACAACAACTCTTTGAAATTTATTACTTAAAAAATCAATAATAATGCTAAGAAACGACCCACCCACTCCAAACTGTTTCAGTTTGAAAACAAGGGCCTCATGATTAACACGGTCAAAGGCAGCACTAAAATCAAGGCCAATCATACGAACTTCTTGACCACAATCAAGGGATTTCTGTACAGCATTGGAGATTGTAAGAGGGGCATCACATGCTCCAAGGCCTTTACGAAAACCAAATTGCAAACTATGGAGTAGATGATTACCTTCAGCAAACCTATTAAGACGTTTTGCCAGAACACGTTCAAAAACTTTAGATAATATGGGAGTTATGGAAATTGGGCGGTAATCAGTGGGACTTGAGCTACCACAAACACATTTACATAGAGGCGTAACATTACCAATTTTCCAACAAGTGCTAAAAGCTCCTCTTCTTGCTAACTTGCACAAAATAACAGATAACTTTGGGGCTAAGAAATCTGCTGTCTTTTTGAAAAACAAAGGAAAAATACCATTTGGGTCTACACCTCCATAAGCATCAAGGTCCATCAACAAAGCTTTAATCTCACGAGATCGAAAAGCTAAACTAGTTAGTTTAGCCTCAGGAAAACAGGAATGAGGAAGTTCAAGTTTTTCATTATATATATATATATATATATATACATATATATATATATATATATATATAAATATATAAATATATTTATATATATATATATATATATGTGTGTGTGTGTGTGTGTAATATATATATATATATATATATAGGCCTATATATATAATTTTATACACACACACACACACACACATATATATATATATATATAAGTGTTTATGTGTGTGTGTGCGTCTGTGTGTTTGTGCGTATGTGTATTTGTTTGATCGTGTTTTATTTTGCCTGTGCATGTATACATACTGTACATAAATGAAAACATTCACACATAGATATTTATATATATTATTTGTCCATTATTTACCCTTCGGATGAAAGATTGACTAAAGTGTGCCTTACTATGAATGAAATCTTAGAGGAGTTAGTCAATGAAGATGATGAAAGTGATTAGTCACTGAAAGAGCTGATGTAGTTATAAGTCCCCCTGATGTTAACCCAATGACAGATGAGGATGAGACACCTGATGATTTGACCGGAGAAGCAACAGTGCAAGATGTTTCCTGAAGTCTTGAGCTCAATACTGATTATAGGAAAAAAATCCGGCAAAAGTGAAGCCATATCACCAGTACCTCATTAAATCAATAGGAAAAAGAGCCAAAAATGTCACCCGGCACCAAGAAAAGGAAACTCTGTGAATCAGAACGAAGTTGGACACAATCAACCAGAATACAGAAAAGTGAAACAAAGAGGACAAACTTTCCAATACAATTTGAAGAAAATGAAAGGTCATCTAACACCTCTGGAATTATTTGAAACAATAATGTCCCCGGATATTTATGATCACATTGTGAAGGAAATTGTTCGTTATGACAAGGCCAGCAGAAACAAACTGGATTTTTGTTCAGTCTAGATGAATTGATATCTCTCAAGTTACCACAAATTACTATCAGAGAGGCATTATTCGTTAAAAGATGAAGAGTTGGGTGTATCTATTGTAAAAAAAAGTTATGTGACAGAATAAATTTCAAGTTTTGAAGAGTGTTGTGCATTTCTGTGATAATGTGGATGCAGAAAATAACAAAGGGGTCAAAAGGGTTCAAAGTAAGAAGCTTGATTTCAAAGCTTCAGAAATCATTTATTCAATATGGAGTATTTGAGGAATGCATTATGAGCATAACTCACTGATGCAGCTTATCCAGGTGAAACCTATAAGGTTTGGATATAAACTTTAGGCGCTTTGCGGCACCTCAGGATACTGTTAAAACTTTGATCTTTAATGTGGTAAGAATCCTCAACTCGATAAGAATGATGAATTAGCATTGGATTCAAAAGTTGTCTTGAAAATGTTTGAAGCTGTAGCAGATCCAAAATCTCATACTGTCATTTTACAGGATATGAATTATTAGTTCATCTACGAAATATTGGGTTTTAAGCATCAGGAACACTCAGAGGAAATCGTTTGAAGAACTTTAAATTGAAATCAACAAATGATATGAAAAAAAGAAGCAAGAGACTCATATGATTTTAGTCGATATCTTATGTATATTCTCTCCTCAATCTTAAATTTAGATGTTATGAGAAAAATCGTTTTAACCTATGAATAAAAATGACCATTCATAAATGAATCATTTATATCAGCTGACGCAATTTAAACTTATTATTACTGTATAATTATTTTCTTTTATATGTTATATAAAATTTTAGTACTAAAGTTATCCTTATTCTACCATATGTAGATATATTTAAGTAATTTTCACTGAAGGCAATACAATAGTTCAGTCAACGTGTTTACGGAAAAAAAATGCCTGAAATTAGGATACTGCGTCAATTTCTGCCATGAGCATTTTATTAAAGAGATGATCTTTATTAATTTTTCATTTGTCCTTCAACTACAATACATTTTTGTCATTATCAAGTAATTCATAATTGCGTTATATATAAAGTCCAGTTGCGTATAGGAATCCAGATAAGATTATGTTTGATTTGAAAATTATATTCTAAATATTATAAAAATATAACGAAAAATAAGAATTTTGGATATTTAAAAAGTCAAGAGATCTTACGAAGGATATGGGGAAATTACCTGAGCATATGATTAAATTTCTTTGCATCCATACATAGAAACATACATATCACCCCCAACCCCCACCCCCTCCAAAAAAAAAAAAGATAATTCAAGACGAAAAAACTTCTTTAAGAGAAATTGCCTTTAGGCTGGAAAGAGTTAACAATCAGAAAAAAAAAAAAAAAAAAAACTCAGACTTCCGAAGGTTGGGGGCGAATGAAGAATAGGTTTTTGTGGCCTCATAATGGTCGACGATTAACACAGAAAGGATAAAAGGAAATCAGGCCGTTGATGTGATATATTGACAACTCCTCTGCCATGAGGAAATATACATTAGATAAATTAGTAACTGAGTAAAATAAGGTAAACTAAGGTAACAAATTACTCTGATCAATATAAGCCAACATTTGCATCGATATTAGAAAACTTTCTTTTATTTAGCAGACGTATAAAAACCATCGCTCAGAAACAGAATCAATTATACGATGCAGGAAAAAAACAAATAAAAAAAGGGGGGGGGATAGAAAGACCGTGTTTGTATCCAGTAAGCGATTAGGAAATAATTATATAATTTACATGAATCTCTTCTGGTCGGAGACCTACGAAGACTGATAGAGTTTTTACCAGAAACTTTCAGGTCAGAATTGTAACATCACCTTCTATATTGTTCAGGACAAAGCCTAATTCTGGACATTATTGACGTGTTCTTACATAAAGTATTTCTTTATTAATATCAATTGAGTTTACATATACGAATACTACGGCAATCAATGATTACCTAATAATAAGATAGGAAAATCCATAAAAAAAACATCCAAATACCAATAGTAAATGGTTCTTGAAGGAATAGTAAAGTGTAATTATTTGCTCTAGATAAATACTAATGAATAAGTCGAATGCCAGAAAGTACAATGATTATCTGGTCGGAATATTTTTAATACTGCAATTTTGAGTTCCACCATATTTTATAATACTATGTTTCACATACAGAAACATTAAAGCTTAGAAAATTACTCTCCAAATGATTCTAGTTCGAGGACTAATGTCTTACTTTGGCCTGTTATGATTATTACACTTTTATAAATGGACACTTTTCTCGGTAATTTTAGTGATAAATAATCTGATATATTTGTTCATCAATTACACCTTATTCTTGACCAACAGATTTTGTTTGGTTAACAGATAATAAATTGGCGATTCTCTAATTTCCTAGTAACAAAACTAACAATGATCTCTTTTATATAGGCAAAAGAAAAATGAAAGAAATGTCATCCTGTGACAACTATCTTAATTTTCACAGGAAAGAGATATGTGAAAAGGGGTCTTAGAAAACTCTTCCCAAATGAGAGAATATCCTCCTTTCATCGTTAATTCGGTCTCTGGTTCCGGACGTTGCGAAACTAAGTAATTGAGGGTCCTCGTGGAAATTACCTCAACCTTCATGAGTATAATGCAGTCATGGTTACAACGAAAAATCTATTTGGTAAGGATTATTGTGACTGAGGTGGGGGAGGGGGAGATTTCCATAAACATAAAGACTATTTACTATACAATAAGTCCATTGCCCTAATAATTATTTGATATATCATTAGCATTTTGAGAAAAAGATTTCTCATAGGGATTTGCATTACATGACGGAAACGATGTGTTCTCAGCATCCTTAGAGCTTGATATTTTACAAATCTACCCATATTATCACCACCTCAAAGACGGCTTCATATCTTCAGACACACACGCATACAAATCAACTTGTACAGAGTAAGAAGTTATCTATTTTTATTTTTATTCTCGGTGAGTATTGAATATTTTGAACTTTAGGTAAGTAATAGCTATGCCATAGCAAAAAGAAAGAGAGAACAAAAAAATCTAAATCACTATTTCTGACATCTTAAGTTTTGTTGTAATTCTTTCAATCTTTTAAGTAGGATATCAGTATATTTTTGAATTTGTCTTTTACTTTGTGTTACTGATATTCTGCAGTATGTCTTGGTATATTGTCCCGAACAAAAGTATGATAAAAAAATCAACTCTTTGAAAAGCCGATCAAGAAAACCATATCCAGATGTTTTGACACTTACTTATTGATTATAATCCTAAATAAATAGTAACACTGTTGTTTATAAACCGTTTATATTGACTTTATTAACGAAGTGGTTATAATATTCACCGTTTATATGAACATAAAACTTATATATATATGATATATGTAATATAATATATAGAGTAGTAATAATCAACAAATCTACTTATGATATTGTTGAGCCTATAATATTAGCAACACCACGGACAAACTCCACCACCTATAAATTAAGTCGTTTTTTCGCATATTTCCAAAGAATTTTGGAATTGAACTTACTTGATTGTGTATAAATACAGAGAAAAAAAATCAGCTTCATCAGCAAACTCTAGTGGTGCACTGTACGCATTACTGAATGTAGTTTGTATGGTTCTAGGCTGAGATTATCAAGGACAAAGAAGGTTTACCTGAAAAATTCATTGAAATATTTTATGAGTTCCATTACCCTTACAGGAACATTCTCTGCCCATATTAGAGAAAGATATGCGGTCTTAATTTATATGTCATTATGAAAGCATATATAATCACAGACAAGGTTTGAATGTTTAAAGGCTGCTTATGAATGGAATAGTGGCATTGCCCTATAAAGCAAGTCAATGCCCTAGAGACTGACCATGAGTACATATGATATGTGCCCAAGCCCCCTCCCCACCAAAGTTAGTACCAAGGAGATCAGGCAACGGGTGTTGATGACTCGGCAGATAGACCTATAGGATCCACCAAATCCCCCATCCTTAGTTCAGAAGGATGGTGAGGTTGCAGCGATCAAAGAAACTAACAAGTTTGAACGGACATATACCCAAGTCTAGCGTTCACCAGTCAAAGACGTTATCACATCGGCCACAACAACCCTAAAAACCTAAAGGTTAAGTAATTTAGACTTAAGTATCTGGCAACCTACCTCTGCATAAAAACAAATAAACATAAAATCTCTATTTATCATCTGATATTCACCATGAATGAGAATATTATTTTAGTTTAGGAAGGATTTCAAGTGATGTTAATAATTAAAATTGGAATGACCAAAGAATTTTTACTGGCTTCAAATAAATGGCTATGTTAGTAAGCTGTAATGAGCATGTATAGGGGCTACTAAATGTGCAGGTGCACATTAATGTTTTGGATTTTACAAGTGTTTCACTTCTCATTGATTGATTGATTGATTGGTTTTAGATTTTCTGGTATCCTGACATATAAGGTCATTGACGCCGATATCAATTATTATAAATACAGAATAAATGTGATTATATATTGCTTGTGAATGGGAATGTTCAGTGTTTCTGAATGTGCGTGTGTAATACTTCACGTTTAATAATTTATAATATTTCATGAATAAATCACGTACCGTGGTAGGTGGTATATCTTACCAATCCGATACCGTGTTAGGCAGCATATCTTAGCAATGTATGTGAGCCAACAGTTATATAAGCGGATGAACAACTTAGTGAAGTAACGAAAACTTTGGGTGTGGAGGAAATGCCCCCCTTAATCTCAATGAAGTCAGTGTCAGTAGGGTGACGGATTGTGTTTAAGGCGATAGAAAAGATGTCTTTTTGACTTCTACTCCTTATTCATGATGCCTGGCGGGTGATCTTACTGGAATTAGTATAAACACTGCCCATTACAAGGAACTGTCTATCCTTTGATGAATTTAACCACTTAATTCTCTATGGATTTTGTCAGTATATGGAATGCGAGAATGACAGAAGGGAGACCAATCCCGGACGTAGTGGGGTGCTAAGAATCTCATGGTTTATAAACACCTAAGAAAAATTTGAAATTGGTAATTGGAATGTTAGAACCATGATAAGATTGGATAGTTACCGGATGTGAAGAATTAATTTATGAAATATAGTTTGGACATATTAGGCCTTACTAAAACACATTATAAGAGGATTAGTATAGGATATATATATATATATATATATATATATATATATATATATATATATATATATATATATATATATATATATTTACTCAGGAGGAACTAATCGAGTTGAAAGAGAAGGGGTGGGAATGATGATGAAACTAAGAGCAGAAAGGGCATGAACAGAATGGAGAGCGGTAAATAGTAGATGGTTACTTGTAAAGTTTAAATCAAAATAATGTGATATGAGTATTATAGTTTACTATGCACCAACAAATGATTACCCGAGAGAAATGGAGGATGAAGAATGTGAAAAACTGCTGTGTGTAATGGATGAGATACCAGACAGATATATGAAATTTGTGATTGGTGATTTCAATGATGAATTTGGAAGGAACAATGAAAGTACAGTTAATGTGATGGTTGTTGAGGGTCTTGGCGAGGTTGCAAATGAAAATAGTGCTCATTATGTAAGTTTTTGTTCAACAAACAATCATATTATTGGAAGTGCTCTTTATTCAACAGAAGAACATCCCCAAGTATACATGGATTTCACCATATGTTAATTAAGAAAATATAGCCAATAATAAAGAGAGAAGAATGACTCTGGGAAAAGTAGGAAACTATGGATGTGAAAATACTGGTAGTGATCACCAGCTCCTCATTGCTACACTAAAATTATAACTGAATGCATACAAGAGAAATGTAAATAGAATACCTATGTTTGATGTCGAATATATCATTCAAAAACTTAATGGATTGAAAGCCCCTCCATACGATGGAAGAACTGCTGATATGACATCGGCTGAAAATGGAGTGACTCCCAGAACAATTACAAGATTGTTTTGAAGGATGTGGCGTGAACAGGTAAAACCTGATTAGTGGGAGTTAGGAGTGCTGATGAAAATTGCCCCCAAAAGAGCTAAAAAAAAAAAAAAAAAAAAAAAAAAAAAAAAAAAAAAAAAAAAAAAAGATTGATTGCAAAAGTTGTCATGGAAATAAATAGTATTCTCATTTTAAACAGACTAGAGAGACAAATGGACGTCAAGCTGAGATGAACAAGCAGGATTTAGAAAATGTAGAAGTTGTACTGACCAAATTTTCATTCTAAGACATGTGGTACAGCAATGTGTAGAATATAGAAACCCGCTTTTGATGGTGTTTGTGAACCATCAAAAAACCTTTGATAGTGCACACCGGCGGCCTATTTTGTGGAGAGACCTGCCTTGTTATGGAGTTCTTCTCCAATATGTAAATTCTATTAAGTCACTTCATGAGCATAGCGAGTGCAAAGTTAATGTTAGTGGAATTCTATCAAAAGAATTTCCAGTGAACAGTGTACTCAAAGGGAGAGTATTGTCACCTATTTTGTTTATCCTCCTCATGGACTTTGTAATGCATAGAACAGTTGGGGATGGTGGAGATGGATTGTACTTTATTAGTAACAAGGCATTAGCTAACTTAGAGTTTGCTGATGAAGCTGTCCTTATCAGCATAACACCACAAGACTTGCAAAGCTTGCTTTCTAGAATTCATGGAATATTACGTGAGGCTATGCTCAATTTAAATAGAAAGAAGACAGAGATTATGAGAACGGAATATGCAATGGTAGATGATATATCATTGGAAGTAGAAAGGACTAATGAGGTGGAATCATTTAAATATTTTGGAACTATTATCTCTTACACAGGATCTTAATATTTTTTTTTGAGAGATTTAAAAAATAAAATA
Organism: Palaemon carinicauda; assembly: GCF_036898095.1. Lineage (NCBI taxonomy): Eukaryota > Metazoa > Arthropoda > Malacostraca > Decapoda > Palaemonidae > Palaemon > Palaemon carinicauda. The sequence goes on along the minus strand of NC_090747.1, from coordinate 50,044,718 downwards.
TTATACATTGGCTAGGTTAAGTAAAATCTGGAAATGAAATTGCCTGAAATTACATATAAAAATCAGGTAATATATCAGTCTATTGAGATCGACTTTATTGTATGGATATGACCTGTGGTATAGCAATGAAAAAATATCTAACAGATTTTTCTTAGATTTGAGAGTCTAATGACAGGACAGGATTAGAAAATAATTTATAGAAGAGATTACTCGAGTGCCATATGTGGATGAGATCAGGGTGAGGGGTAGATGGAGATGGTTTGGGTGTGCGTTTTGCACTTCCCAAGAAAGATTAGATAACCAAACGTTCAACTGGGCTCCACAAGGAACAAGAGGAGACGGAAGACCCAGGACACTGAAACGTGAGTTAGATGATGAATGGAGAAGCATTGATTTAGAAGTTCAAGAAGAGACGACTGGCGAAATCTAACTGAGGCCATTTGCTTCCAGATGCATGGGAGGAGATGGTGATGATGATGATGATGATTCCATATATTTTATTACTTGCCTTAAAAATAACATATACATGCACTTTCTAATAACTATATACCATTAATTATTGAAGCGGATCTTTTATTATGTTTTCAAAATTATGATATTTGTATTATATTTCATTTCTTACGTACCAGTACGTCCAATAGGGGTAAAAGGGATATATACTTCGACTTCCCCGGAAAGAAGAATAAAGATAAGACATTTTATTTTCAGGGGAGGTCAGAAAAACGCGATCAAATCCACAGACCAACTCTGAACTGCTCCAAAGGAAAATCAATTTTATTCATCGCTGCCAGAGACTATAAGCAGCCTCAAAATTGGGTAATTTCATCCATTGAACAAATTGTAAAGCATGGTAGATTCTACACCACCAACAGAGAGCCAGCGAGAATTGGTGTTAGAAGCAATGATTAATCGAGGGAGATGAATTAGGCATGATATCAGAGGGAGACTTTATAGCAGTGTTGATGCTGCTGAATTGCTTTTATAGCCTTATCAAAATAATTGTGTGACAACAAAGTACAAGAACGAAAACTTGACTGTTATCTTTTATCAATCGACAGGTTTAGGACGTAAAAGTATTGCATCTTTCCCTCCAACTTTAAACATATATCAACTTAAAAAATCATTGTTGAAGGAAAGTATAATTTTTCTTCTCACCTGATGGATATTTATTTAACTAACTTTATTGGTGTGATTGATAAACGATATTCAGTCTCAATTAAATTAATTTGTCATATAATACCGAGCGAAATTTATAATGATAATGAATACAACGTAAACAATGCTTAAAATCAATAACAACAATGATAATGCAATGAAGCTAACTACGATAATAATAATAATAATAATAATAATAATAATAATAATAATAATAATAATAATAATAATAATAATTACTCATATTTTGATTATTAGCCTTATAATGATAATAAAAAGGCATACAATTATTGATATTGATATAAGATTACCATTATTATTATAATAATAATAATAATAATAATAATAATAATAATAATAATAATAATAATAATAATAATAATAATAATAATAATAATAATAATTGCTAAAAGTATTTTCTGCCTTAGTGGCATAGATTTTGTTATAAACTTATTCTATTATTATTATTTTTTTTTCTTCACTAACTATGGAAAGGACATATTTCATGAGAAAGGTAATGTGGACTATATCATTCATAACTTTTCTACTTCAATTGAGACTATACCATTACACAATATTAAATTACAGATATTAGATCCTGTCACAATGGTTGAATGCACAAAGTAATATTCACTTTATTTACGGAAAAAATAATGGAGAACGGGGAAACCTTAACATGTTGAAGGGGTTTATGCTTCGTCATGATCATCAATGCTATACTAGTCAGGGCCACCAAATTTCAGGGTTGCAGTGACCGACTAGACTAAAATCTCCCACCGTCACCAATTTGTAATGACCAGAATGATGGTTAAAACTGGCCGACACCAGGATAGGAATAAAAGAACCCAGTCGCTTTCCGAAGTTCAAAGTGGCAATGGAACACCTGCACAAGGTGTTGGGCAGTTACATTCTATTGTCAGGGTTGCCAAAAACCTCTGGACTATAACAGACCACATTTGGAACTAAATCATGCAACATACACCATACGAACCCTCTCTCAAATTACGTAATGCTATCCTCCTTTCTTCTTTTGACATATTTTAGCATTTAGATCACCCAAAACCAAATGAAAATTGAGTCCAAAGTTTTTTTTTTCAGTTTTACTTTTTATTTGATTTTCTTTTGTTCTGGCGGATTTCAATGCTAAAATATCTCAAAAGAGGAGAGGACATGAAATAGTAGATATTTTTTTTATATTTTTTGCTAAAAGAAATAATCTCAAAAACATGAACATCTAAAAAAAATGAGAAAAACGAAAAATGAAATATATTTTTTTCACAGTGTAAAAGTTAATTTAGTTAAAGTTTTTTCAAACAAGTTGAAGTTGAGTGCAATTGAATACACATTTCATAAACAGTTTACACAGGGATGGGTGATTCGTAAAACTGCTTTATATATTATATTCTGATATTTCCTTCATATAATATATCCTTGGTATAATGAAATGATTTATCATTTTTTCCAGAAAAGGATATTTTGAACGACGGAAGGTGCATAGTATAGCTTAGACCTGAGTACGCACGATTAATGACATCTTTAGGCATGACCTTCACATTTGGTACAGGCAGGTTTGCTTTGAACGGGATAAATATTTCAAAGTAAATTCTTCCGCCTCTTCAAGTGAGGTTTGTTAAGGAAAATATCATTATTGATTCACCTTGAATCTGCAACAAGATGCAGATGATAATGGAGTCATTGAGGAAATTGAGTTTTGCGTATTTCGCTCCAGCTTCATTAAAGCTTTTAACAGAATTACTCCCTGTGTCCTTCGAGGAGAAGGATTTCACTATAATTAGCCCTGATGTCCTTCTTTGAAGGCCACCTCCTGAGTTCAGGTTTTGAATTCACATGGAAATTTTAATTCCCTTCCATGGAGAGTTCTATTTTGGTATCTTGATAGGTTCTTGAAATAGGGGAAACACCTCAAGTTCCTCGTTCACATTTTGGGTATATTGAAATAATGAAATAGAAGGAACTAAACATATTTTTCTATTGTTTTATTGTTTTATCCGTGATTAATTATGATTTTTTTTTTTTTTGTAAAATTTAATTGTTAATAACAATGATAATACGATCATTAATGAAGTTATTATTATCATTATTGCTTCTGTTATTTTTATTGAAATAAAATGTTTTACAATCAAGTGGACGTTTGATAATCAAACATACATTGACAGTTGTAAACAAAAATAAATATTTCTTATACACAAAGGTTACTTTGCTAAAAATAGTCACAGTAATATATGGATAAATAAAGGAAGGTTTGATTAATATCCCCATTACGCTCATTTCTTGAGATCATATAATTAGGAATGTCTTTTGGTTTGGGTGGATAAATTCACTGGTGGTTGAAAGTGTTTATTTCTTTCATTCTTTCACTATCCCTACGCATTACACTACCTTTATTTCGGTCTCTTGTTTCCTGCCTATTCACTTCAGTTACTTGTTTTTTATTATGATTAACCCTCTGAAAGGATTTTCTCCCAATTTTTCATTTCTCGGTTAAGGAAAATAAAATCATTTGTGTTTCCCGGTAATTTTAAGAAGTAAACGAAAATTCCTATGTATTTCTGCAATTTAACGAAAGCTAAAAAATAGCATAGAAAATATCTTAAGAATTCATAATATTTTCACAGACAAAATATGAACTAGAGGTTGTGGCACTGTTATTCAGTAATTTAAAAACATAGATAATGTCTAAAGCTATTCAACTAAGAGGATGTATATCAGATAATTGTACAGTAGTTTATACTTATTTATAATAACTTAGATATCTAATACTAGTAGGCGATCCGTCCAAAATGGTGGCTCTATATTTGAATAGATATGCAAAAGCACAAGCATAAATACAAACACACACATAATCAACCGAGGAAACCCCCCCCCCCCCATTTCCTATCTGCACCACGGCATTTTCTGAAATTTGTGGGAGATTGTGATTTCGAAGTGCACCTCGCGGGATACCACCTCTCGTCAGTGTAAGACTACTTCCTTCCTTCTACACGAGAGACGGGGAGAAACCATGTAGTTATGCAAGCAATGCAACTCAGCGTTACTGGAAATAAAAAAAAACATATATCATCATCATCATTTCCTCACACACCTCTTGAAGCCAAATGACTCGATTAGATTTCACCTGTCGTCTTTATATTGAGATTTCAATTCAATACTTTTCCATTCACCATCTCCTGCTTCACGTTTGATAGTCCTCACCCATGTAGGCCTGAGTCTACCAACTTTTTTAGTGCCTTGTGGAGCCCATTTGGAAGCTTGTTGAAATATCTTTCTTGGGGAGTGCGATGTGTATGCCAAACTATCGCTATTTACCCATCACCATAATCTCACCCACTTATGGTACTGGAGTAATCCCTCTGATAGACTAATTTCAGATCCTGTGCAATCATTTAACTCTCAATATTCTTATGAGAGCTTTGTTCTAAAATATACTACATATGTTATTACTAATATTATTATTATTATTATTATTATTATTATTATTATTGTTGTTATTATTATTATTATTATTATTATTATTATTATTATTATTATTATTATTATTATTATTATTATTATCATTATTATTATTATTATTATTATTATTATTATCATTATTATTATTATTATTATTATTGCTAGTCAACCTACATCGCTAGTTGGAAAAGCAAGATACTATAAGCCCAAGGGCTCCAACTGGAAAAATAGCCCAGTGAGGAAAGCGAATAAGGAAATAAGTAAACGATATGAAAAAATAACAATAAACTATTTTCAAATAGTGATATCTAAACTATAAAAAGACTTGAGTAAGCCTGTACAACCTAAAGGCAATCCCTGCAAGTTTGAACTTTTGATATTTTACTGATTAGGCTGTCCGATTGGGAAGATCATTCCACAACTTGGTCACAGCAGGAATAAAACTTCTAGAATACTGTGTAGTATTGAGCCTCATGACGGAGAAGGCCTAAATATTAGAATTACCTGTATGCCTAGTATCACGAGTAGGATGGAACGGTCCAAGAAGATCAGAAAGTAAATCATGTTCGGAATTATGATAAATCTTATGCAACCTGCATAATAAACTGATTGAACGACAGTGCCAATGATTAATATCTAGATCAGAAATAAGAAATTTGATAAACCGTAAGTTCCTATCCAGCAAACTAAGATGAAAATCAGCAGCTGAAGACCAGGCAAAAGAACAATGCTATAAAAAAGGTAAAATGAAAGAATTATAACACTTCAGAATAGATTGATCACCAAATATCATAAAAGAACTTTTCAATAAGCCATTTTTTAAAAATTATGCAATTGAAGAAGACGCAGACCTAATGTATTTCTCAAAACTAAATTTACGGTTGAGAATCACACCTAAAATTTTAAAAGAGAAATTATCAATGCTGGGAACCTGACTTTGAGTTTTGTTAGGATTCAACTTCATGCACATTAATTTGTATCATGCATGCACTAATTCTAGCTAGATCTCTAATAAGAGTTTCAGCAACCCTACTTCTACATTCAGGAGATGGAATTGATGCAAAAAGAGTAGCATCATCTGCATATGCAACAAGCTAGTTTTCTGGGACAAACCAAATATCATGCTTATAAAGTATGAAAAGTAATGGGCCGAGAAAACTACCCTGTGGAATACTAGATATCACATTCCTATACTCACTCTGGTGCCCATCAACAATAACTCGTCTAGATCTATTAACTAAAAAATTCAATAATAATGCAAAGAAACTACCCTCTCACTCACGGCTGTTTGAGTTTGAAAACAGTGGCCTCTTGATTAACACAGTCAATGCAGTTCTAAAATCAAGGAGAATCATTCGAACTTTATGACCATAATCAAAAGATTTCTGTACAGCATTGGAGATTGTAAGAAATGCATCATAAGCTCCAAGGCCTTTTCAAAACTGAATTGCAATCTAGGGAGAGAGGATCACCTTCAGCAAACCTATTAAGGAGTTCTGCAAAAAGACGTTCAGGAACTTTAGATAATATGGGAGCTCTGTAAATTGGGTGGTAATCAGTTGGACTTGAGCTACCACATACACATTTACATAGTGGAGTAACATTACCATTCTCCAACATATGCTAAAAGCATCTTTCTAACTTGCGCAAAATAGCAGATAACTTTGGAGCTAAGAAATCTGTAGTCTTTATAAAAAAAAAAGGAAAAATACCATTTGGGTCTACACCTCCATAAGCATCAAGGTCCATCAACAAAACGTTAATTTCACGTTCTCGAAAAGATCAACTAGTTAGTTTATCTTCAGGAAAAAAGTAATGAGGAATTTCGAGTTTCTCAATACTCTGTTTACTGTCAAACACATCAGCCAGAAGGGTTGCCTTTTCCTTTGGACAGTGAGTGACTGAGCCATGTGGTTGAGGTAAAGAAAGAACTGTTGCATCTACACGAAATACTAAAGATATAAGGGTAGTCCACCACTTATGTACCTGGGTTATACTAGAAATGTTTTTTTTTTTTATGGTTAAATTGTATTCCTTTTCAGTTGAAGCATAAAATCTCTGAGTAAAGGCTCAAAGTTGAGTATAGTTACTCCACGTCAAATCTGATCTGTTAACCTTCCAAAGATTATAGGCTTCCTGCTTCTCGAAATAAGCATGTCTACAATCATCACTGAACCAAGGTTTATCTTTCACTCTGTACCTAAGCACATGAGAAGGGATACGCTTATCAATTATGTTGACTAGATTCTCATTCAAAGCAAAAACAGGTTCAACACTACTACATAATTGTGACCGTTACAAGCCCAAAAGATCACGCAAAATCCCATTGCAGTCTGCTTGAGATTTATATTAATCTTACATAAGCATGTTAAATCAGGGACAGGCCGCTCAGTCTTCATTACTAATGAAATCAAGGCATAGTCAGATGTCCCGACTGGAGAACCAACCTCACTATTTATAACGCCAGGGGAGTCAGTGTATACAAGGTCGAATCAGTTACCAGACCTGTGAGTAGCTTCACTTAGGATTTGTTCACAGCTGGATTCAGAGGCCAAGTCTAAAGCTCTTGAACCATAGCGATCGATAGGAGAAAAAGAATTTAACCACTCCGTAAGGTGAGCTTTGAAATCATCAACGAAAAAGAAAACAGGCCTTTCTATAATCTTGTTGTATCTTAGCCATGATGGTAAGAAGACAATGGAAGATCGAATCTTGCATGTCAGAATTCTTGTCGATCGAACAAAATTAGATATTGTTATGCGTGCCGCAAATTATTATTTCCTGAATCTCATGAAATCCACATTTATAGCAGGACTTATGAAAGCAGGGTACTCCGTCCTAATATACCCCACTATTCCCTTGGCTCTAGGGATTGCATAGTGTTTCAACATTATTGGCTTCTTAGAACCAGTTGAAAGGAGCCCAGATGAGTGACTTATATTAGAAAACAGTCCAGGAGAACAAAAGAATATCATACTGTCTAGACGCAGCTGTAAGGTATTGAATATTTGCATGAAGACCACGAATATTGCAATGCAGTAGATGACATTGACGAAATATAGGACGTACTGGTCCCGGATTTTGCTCATTGTCTCCAAAGAGCATAAGAAATAATGGTAATAAAATAGATACATCATCCTTAAAAAACAAATTAATAGGAATGATAATAAGAATAAGGTGTACATCCATATGAATAAACTGATTGATCGAAACCATAGACTATAGAAAAAAATGCCAGAAAAACTGGTCAACATGGAGGAGCCGATACACCAGGCAAGGCTAAATAGTCTTCAGGATAGCCACTTCAACTGAAAAGAGGACAGTTCGGATAGTTTTGAAAATCAAAAGAATAAGATAAGGAAAAGGTTTTCTTTTTCTTATCTTATTCTTTTACTTTTGATAAACCACCACGCATCCATGCCCTTTCTATTAACCGTGCCCAACACACCACTTCAAAAAAGAAAAAAAAAATGATGAAAAAAAGATAAAATAAAAAATAAAAGATTTAACAAAAATAGAATTGTGTTCCCGTGTGTACCCTAAAGCAAGAGAACTGTAACTTAAGACAGAGTAAGACCATGGTAAAGAGGCTATGGCATTACCCAAGACTAGAGAATAATGGTTTGATTTGGGAGTGTCCTCTTAGGTTGAGCTGCTTGCCATAGCTGAAGAGTCTCTTCCACCCTTTCCAAGAGGAAAGCAGCCATTGAAAAATTACGTTACAGTATTCAGCCCCTTGATTGAGGAAGAGTTGTGTGGTAATTTCCGTGTTGCTAGGTGTATAAGGAAAGACGGGAAGGTGTAAAGAATAGGCCAGACTATTCGGTGTATGTGTAGGCAAAGAAAAATAAGCCGTAACCAGAGAGAGGGCTCCCATGTATTATTGTCTGGCCAGTCAAAGGATCCAATAACTCTCTTGCGGTAATAATAATAATAATAATAATAATAATAATAATAATAATAATAATAATAATAATAATAATAATAATAATAATAATAATAATAATAATAATAATATTAAATTGCTACACCATGTTTCGATAGAAAAATAGGATATTCCCCAACCCCCACAAAAAATCACTAATCTGATGACACGAAGGACGCGTTTATTGATCACACAGGCATAGAAATAATCCATTTGCAATCTGTCTTCGTCGAAATTGCTGTGGAAGTTAGATAAGACTATATTCAGATCACGTTCCAAACATCTCTCAGTATAACTGAAAGACACAGATCTATATCGAGCTTAAAATTATGTAGAAACAAGCAGCCTACTTTTAGGGGATCCAGTGTCCGAATGCAAACACAGCGAAGAGCTTTCTGTTATAAAGGAGACATCGTTTGAATTCCATCTGCTGTAAACGGATCGTAAACATAACAAGAACCTGATATACACATCGCTCTATAACGACTTTCATAAGTTCAATTATAACCTCATTGATTTGTTTCATCATAATTCTGTCTTCATTATGGCAGTGTTAATTAATAAACAATCTGTGTAATGCCTTAATATCTTTTTTATTTTATAGTCATTAATCTTCAATACATCAGGCACTATTTTCTATTTCTATATTAATGAAACCATATCTCGAACTGTTTATGTATACGTGGACGTTTTGTAAAATGAAATCAAAAAGTCTCACGCCTAATTAGCCCACATGGCATCATTCATCATGACAAATTATTTCCTCTTTAACACGCAGTGAATTATTTTTTTTCCTTTGAAATTTGTCGGAGCAAATACTTACTTATACTTAGTTGAGTAATATTTCAGCAGAAGAGTAGGTGCTGCATTGAAATTGCATGTTCATTACTTTGTTTTAGCGATACGGGGCACGATTTATTTTTTAATACGACTGAAAAAGAAAATATATATCATTGTTTACCTGGATACGGACAAATACGAGCGAACATTATAGCATTTTTAAAGAGAACTTTCTAAAAGTATATTTAAATCAATAAAGTAAAGAAAAATTAATTTTCTATTTGCAATATTTATATATAAAAATATGTTCATCATAAATAGACTTTCATACATATACTTACACACACACGCACACCCACAAACACACACACACGCACACCCACACACACACACACACACACACACACACACACACACACACACATATATATATATATATATATATATATATATATATATATATATATATATATATATATATATATATATGTGTGTGTGTGTGTGTGTGTGTGTGTGTGTGTACGAAAAAATTAGATATATTAGGTTTCCGCAAAATTATATCAACTGAAGAGGCTTATATTGAATTAAAAGGGGCTATAAAAAAGGATTATAGAAAATGTAATTCGGTTTCCTATCAGTAAAACTCTTGCTGGTAACATAAAAGAATTCTGTAGTGCTAGTGATGGAATTGTAACATTAATTAGTAAACTGAATAAGAGGTATAAACCGAAGATAATTCAAAAGTGTGTACCAATAACATTCCATATAATGAACGAAATAGAAACTTTTTTATGAAAATCCCGAAATATCTATGAAAAATTAGAAAAAGTTAAGGTTCAATTTACATTTGTTTTGAAAGATATGGAAACTTTTTTTTTATAAAATTCACGTGATATCTATGAAGAAAACTTAGGATTCAACTTACATTTGTCCTGTACGATTTCAGTACTAAAGTAAGACAAAGGAAATAAGAGACTTCAGTAAATAAATTTGGAATATGAATAATGAAATGCAGAGACATGCTTGTAGAATGTTCTTGAAAAAAAAATCTTAAAATAAATAATGAACCTGTAAAAACGAAAAACCGTAATAGATTCCATTCTCAGCGCAAGAGGAAATTTAGTTCTCGACGTCACAATGTTGAACGAGGTAAAGTCAAGCGACTATAGAATGGTAAGAATCAAAATATGCTTTAGATCTAAAAAAAAAAAAAAAAAAAAAAAAAAAAAAAAAAAAAAAAAAAAACAGTCTTGTAGCAGTGTTTAGCAATATAAAGTAGGTGATCATAGCTGCATGATGAAGTGAGTGGAAGTAATGGAGAAATTAAGATTAATTTAGCAAAATTTGTATAGTAATCAGCACTATAGAAAGGTGGAAAAGTTCCTAAACAAGATCAAGGAAGAATTTGAAAAAATACAAAAAGCCCTCAAAAAGAAAAGATTGGAAATGAAAGTAAAATCCAAGAGAGATTGAATAGAAAACAATAAACAATCTAAAACTGAAAAACAATCGTAAAAAAAAAATCTGACATAAACTGGGGAAACACTAAGGAATGGAAAAACAATCAAATTGAGGAAAACAAAACTTGGATCAGGATGCCAACAGATGTTTGCTCTGAGGGATGAAAATGGAAATCTTATCTACAAACGGGTTATAAAAATCATAGATGATTTCGATATATTCTTATAAAATAGTGATATAAGAAATAACTTCGATATTTAAGAAGATTGGGTAAGAACTGGTTTAATAATATATGAAGAAGATTTCGTATTAGTAAAACTCGCTGAACTTCACACAAACACGCCGAAGAATGCTCTATGCGAGTGATTCCTAACCTTTTCAATATCAATTATAATCAACTGAGTTTTCCTATGACCTCCCTGGATATTGTAAATTCTATCAAATTAACATGCATTAATAAAAAGCTAAATCTTCTTACTATTACTATAATTAGGATAACGAATAAATAAAAACAAAAAAGATTACAGAAAAGAAACAAATAATTTTATTTTATTTTGCTAGCATTATGAATGTCTTTGTCTGGATGACTGGTCAAACATTTCCAAACAACCCTATATTTGGTTCGGCGATATATTGAAGCTCTATCCTGTACTAGAAGTGAATACAGTGACAGCTTTGGGTAGCCATCCTTGGATCTTGATATCCTGTGGTCGCACTTATATTTTCGCCAAATTTGGGTACAGGGATTTGATATTAAATCCAGAGATTTTCATTTTTTATTTTTTATGGACATTTTGTAGTTTGGAAAGCCGATAAGTCCAAGTTCTACGACCAAAGAAGGGCTTAGTTTCCTGCAACATTACTACGCCATGAAAACAAAATATAATGAGAAATATGTAAACCTCTAAATTAAGTTAATACGATTTTCATTAATTAGTAAATTCATTATATAGTATATTCTATAATTTTCACAGATTTTATCTAAAAAAATATGTTCTTATTGGGTCCGGTTTATTTGCAACTTTTAGAAATTATTTGAGAAAGGGAGAGTACATACACTTTGCAATTGCCATTTTGTACCAATACCACACTCGATTGACAGTGGTCTTACGATTCACCAATCTTAGGTTCCTTCATATATGATCCCAGTACCTAAATCATATTCAATATTCATTCCTTATATATACTGAATTATACTTCCTTACTACCTAATCTAAGAATTATTCTAGTTGATGATTTGCATTTTTGGACTACCATATTAATTCAACTAGAGAGAGAGAGAGAGAGAGAGAGAGAGAGAGAGAGAGAGAGAGAGAGAGAGAGAGAGAGAGAGAGAGAGAGAGAGAGAGAGAGAGAGAGGTCAAGCAAACTTATGTAGATATGTGTGCTTGTGATTCAACTTTGTTAACAGATCCTCAAGGGGTCTGCAGACCCAAGGCTGTGATTCAGTGCCTATACCTTCAGCTAGGAAAAACTTTATCATTATACTAATTCACAAAAAGGGAGACATGAAGAATATGACAAATTAACGCCCAATCAGTTTACTCCCAGTAATATATAAAATATTTACAAAAAACATACTAGGCTGAATAGAAAGACACCTAGACGTTAATCAACCAAGAGGGCAGACATGATTTAGATGTGGGTATTCAACAACTGAAAATGTACATGTAATTAACCAGCTAATGGAGAAATCATCTGAGTATGACAATTCCCTATGTATGGCGTTTATATACTATAAGAAAGCTTTCGATTCTTTTAAAACCACAGTCATAATGTAAGCCCTTTAAAGAGAAGGAATGGACAAATTTTATGTTAGAACATTTGAACACAACTACAAAGGAAATGCATCAATCCTCATGCTACATAAAGATAGTGACAAAATTCCGAGAGAGAAAGGAGATATACAGGGGGACAGCATCTCTCCTAAACTATTCACAGCATGCCTACAAGAAGTTTAAAAAAATTAGTTTGGGGAAATATGGGAATTATTATTAATGGGGTATATCTTAGCCAGTCAAGATATGAGACCGAATTTGAAAGGATGATGAGCGTGGGATGGAGAGCTAATGTTAAACGAAATTAGATTTTAAAAAAATCTATTTTCTCTCTCTCTCTCTCTCTCTCTCTCTCTCTCTCTCTCTCTCTCTCTCTCTCTCTCTCTCTCTCTCTCTCTCTCTCTCTCTCAAAAAAAAAAAAAGAAGATATTAAAGCAGATTGTCATTAGAGTATCCAAATCTTGGACCCTACTAAAGCCCAAGAACATAAGCTAGTTACAACTCACAGAGTGGGGAAAGATTAAGGAGGAGAATGATACTAAGAGGCAAACAACGAGCAACATGGATACGAAGAAAAAGAAAAATAGATATACTGATACGATCAAACAAAAGTAAAGACTATTTCAACATCATATAAGAGAATGATATCATATAATGAGAACGAAAGACTGAATGGGAATTAGGAATAAAAAACAATGTTTCCCTTGATGTTGAAAAAAAAAACAGGGGGAGGAAGAGAAAACGATGCACTGACAAGAAAAAAAAAATTATTGGTAAAGACAAGCATAGAAAACCATACCCAGAAGGTCCTATGTATGCACTGAACTAGCTATTGCTGATGGTTATATATATATATATATATATATATATATATATATATATATATATATATATATATATATATATATATATATATATATATATATCATTACTATTATTATTATTATAATAATAATAATAATTATTATTATTATTATTATTATTATTATTATTAAATTCTAACCTACAACCCTGGTTGGAAAAACAGGATGCTATAAGCCCAGGGGCCCCAACAGGGGAAATAGCCCAGTGAGGAAAGGAAATAAGGAAAAATAAAATATCTTAAGAATAATAACATCAAATAAATATTCCTTATATAAACTATAAAAACTTTAACAAAACCAGAGGAAGAGAAACTAGATAGAACAGTTTGCCCGAGTGTACCCTCAAGCAAGAGAACTCTAACTCAAGACAGTGGAAGACCATGGTACAGAGGCTATGACACTACCCAAGACTAGACAACAATGGTTTGGTTTGTAATTGTCCTTCTCTTAGAAGAGCTGCTTACCAATGAACAATTAAAGTACAGAAGTTAACCCTTTGGGTGAAGAAGAATTATTTGGCAATCTCAGTGTTGTCAGGTGTGTAAGGACAGAGGAGAATCTGTAACGAATAGGCCAGACTATTTGGTGGCTGTGTAGGCAAAGGGAAAGAACCGTAACCAGAGAGAAGGGTCCTATGTACTGCTGCCTGGCCAGTCAATGGACCCCATAACTCACTCTCTCTCTCTCTCTCTCTCTCTCTCTCTCTCTCTCTCTCTCTCTCTCTCTCTCTCTCTCTATATATATATATATATATATATATATATATATATATATATATATATATATATATATATATATATATATATATATATATATATATATATATATATATATATATATATTAGCTAAGCTAAAACTCTATTTGGAGAAGCAGGATGATATAAGTCCAAAGGAAAAAGAGCTCAGTAAAGTAAGGAAAAAATAAACTACATGAGATGTAATGAATAACTAGGGTTAAATATTCGAGAACAGCAACAACAATAACACTGATCGTTCATATATAAACTATAAAAAGAGACTTATGTCAGCCTGCTAAAAGTTTGCATTTTTGAAGTTTTACCGATTCAACTGCACATTTAGTTTAATCATTTCACAACTTGGTCCAAATTGAAAAAAATTTCACGAATACTGTAGAGTATTGGGCCTCAAGATGGAAAAGGCCTGACTATTAGAATGAACTGGATGGTACTGTCTCGAAAGATATGGAAGTAAATGATGGCCAGAATTAGGAAAAATCTAATGCAACATGCATAACGAACTAGTTGAACAACGGTGCCAGAAATTAATATCTGGATTAGGAATAAGAAATTTGATAGACCGTAAGTTCCTCTCCAACAAATTAATATAGGAAGCAGCCTTTATAAACCACACAAGAAAACAATACATGAAGCAAGGTCTATTAAAAAGAACTGAAACATTTATTCAGAATACGACTAGATTGATCACCAAAATTGTTACAAGACTTTCTCGAGAAGCCAATTTTTTTTTGTGCAATTGAAGAAGACGGAACTATCTTGTTTATCAAAATTAAATTCACTGTTAACAATAACTCCTAAATTTTTAAAAGAGCCACCAACACTTGAAGAAACATTGCTAATTCTGAGATCTGGATGTTGAGGAACAACTGCCCTTTATCTATTTGAGATCATACCTTATATTTCCTTAGTATTGAGCTTCATGACCCATTTTTTGGCACCAGACACTAATTTTAGCTAGTTCTCTATTAAGGGATTCAGCAACCACAGATCTACATTCATGAGAGGGAAATGAGGCAAAGATAGAATCATCATCTGCATATGCTACACGCTAGTTTCTAGGTCAAATCATATACCATGTGCATATAATATGAAAAGTAATCGGCCAAAAACACTATCCCGATGAATACCAGATATCTCATTCCTATAATCACCATGGTGCCCATCAACAACAACTTTTTTACGGTCTATTAATTAGATGCCAACCAAAGGCCTAGTGTCTCATTACTCTGCTTACAGTGACACACATCAGTTAAAATGGTTTAATTTTCCTTTGGACAGTTAGTGAGAGTCATCTGTTTCACTTAAAAGAGGAACTTTTGTATCAACAGCAAAGAGTGCAGATCGAAGGGTATCCCACCACTTATGTTCCTAGGTTATACCAGAAGGTTTTCCTTTATGGTTTAATTTTATCGTTTTCAGATAAGGTATAAACTCTCTAAGCAAAAGCTCTAAGGTGAGTACAGTTTAAAGGTTTAAAGGCCTCTCATGAATAACAGAGGCAAAGGACAGTTGCATTGCCCTATCTCAAGTAGGACAATGTTCTAGAGACTGACCATATATATATATATATATATATATATATATATATATATATATATATATATATATATATATATATATATATATATATATATATATATATATATATATATATATATATATAAAAGACGACATTTATCAGATACGTAAAATTGTAACTCAAGTCATTATATATTTACAATTTGGGTCTATCAAATATTGTCGTCCTCACCTCACTCCGCATTCTCTACAGGTATAAACATAATAAAACATTAAATTGCATTATAGCGCACCGTGCCGGTTGACGCCAGGTTTATTTTTCTATTGAATCATACTTTTTAAAAAACAATTTATATACAACATCACATTCTAATAACTTCTACAAACTTCTGTACTGATATAGCAGTGCATATTTAAAACAAAATGAACAAACTTTCAAATTAACATATAAGCCTCCTCTGCCGCCCAGGAAAAACCATAGATAAAAAACAAAATCTCAAGTTTTGAAAAAACTATGGAAACCTGTGTATCCACGGCAATAATGCAGAGTAACTCAAATTTGAGTGGTGGAACCTCACTCTTGTACTACTAATAAATAATAATGATAATAATATTAATAATAAATTCGACTTGCTCGGGCTAGCGTGCGCTAGAAAGTGACCACTTACTAAATACCTCTTCAAACATTGAATACGTTTCACCCAACACTAAATTCTCATTGGCCACTGCCTACATAACAACTGAACTTAAGTAACAAGACACTTAAGATCTGCTTACATGTCGTTAGGACAATTATTTTTCGCTATACTTCGTAACGCGAAAAAATTCTAGTCCTCACTTCACTCCGCATTCTCTACAGGTATAAACATAATAAAACATTAAATTGCATTATAGCGCACCGTGCCGGTTGACCCTAGACAATACCAAAGAAAGGGAGAGAAGGAAAAAATGGAGAGAGAGAAATAAATGTTCCGATTGAATGATTTACACATTTAACCTCTTTTTGAAGCCTTTGACAAACATGTTTACTTGAAACAGACTACCAACACTCATGTCTATGAAGACACCTATCATTGACGTTATCGTTTGCGATGTTTGAACTTGTAGCCATAGTTTTAACAAAAAATTCTGTTTAGTTACATTACAGGAGCTTTTAAAAAACTTAAGAGAAATCGATCAAAGGACAAAATCATTCCAGCTTCCTCTGTATCAAGCAAAATACATCAAATATGGAAAAGCATTTGTGACAACTTCCGATATCAAAAACTTCACAGTATTGGTGATTTTTAATTTTTTTTTTTCTGTTCAACTTAAGAAATCTTCAAATTACAATAAACTTAATTCCCCAAATCTCATAAGAAAACCTTAATGATCTATCAAAATAATAAAGAAGTTTTTCAATATCGGAAAATATAATCCGCACGGATTCTGCAACACCATATTATCAAAAAGATCCTTTGTATGCACCGATCTACCAGCTTAATGTTTCACAGGTGCTTGCAAAGATTTAACAAGTGAATTTTCCGTTGGATCTATGTAACCCCTCATTTCATGCATGCACGTTATGGCATAAATAGCCTGATCACTGGAGATTACTAAAGCGCCGGAATCTAATAAAAGCGTCATAAATAAAGCAACATACAATGGCATTTAGCTTTGCTCGTGACCATTATTGTAAGCTTCTCTTTGTTGAAAGACAAGTTGGTAGGCCTTGTCGGTGCTGTCATTCATCGATGATAGAAGATGCCCATGACAACTGAGGTCCCCCAATTTCCTATCCAAATTAGATGCCACCGTTAAAGAAGACTGCTGGCATTTCATTGTATTCACGATCCTGGAAAGCAGATTCCAAAAATAAAACATTGTAAATATATACTTATAATTTCAACAACCTTTACCTTCTATATCAAAGTTAAATTTCAGCGAAAAATTTCCCTCTTTGCCGTGTGTAATAACCTTTTGTTACGTAAACACTCAAAGTTTAACAATAAAGCTTCCCTCGTTAATATCAACAGTCAAGATGGAGAGGACTTTCACTCTGGAATATTCTACTTAAGAATTTTTACCTCCATTTTATTAATAACTTTTGGTATAAAGCACCAAACCTCAAGTTAAAGCATCAATTCCCTCTGTACCGGGACACCAATATTAGAGATTAAAAACCTCAACATATTTTTAAAAGTAGCAAAATAGTCTAAAGAATGAATAACTCTCACAAGTCCATAACTCTGAAAAATGTAAGCAAGAATTGACCATTCATCCATGTTAGTTGACAACACTTCAAAATATCCACTCTTTTGTACTCTTTCTGGGCTTACATACATTGATGACCTGAACAGTGTATTCAGTACAAGTTTAAATTCTTTGGTTTTCTATGATTTCCAAATCTGGCTTTTTGCTACCTACTTGCATTAAAATCGAAAATCTTTTATCTGAAACAACGTTCAAACATTGCCAAAGTACTTTACATAATTCTGTCGACTGCCTCCTGCTCCTTCATGTTTAATTTTAAAGATTCATTTGCTGTCCAGTTTCCAACCACTCTTTTCATGATAAAAAAAAAATGCGCTGTATTCATCGCTAAAAACTTCAGAATTACTCCAAACCTACTACTGAGGTGTCACAACATATAAATTTCCCAACACCAGAGGCGTCACAATATAACTATTAAATCTGAGGAGTCACAATATAGCGGTAAACTTCCTATGTCTGAAGCGTCGCAATATAGCGGTAAATTTCCTATGAGGCGTTGCAATATATTGATAAGAGTGCGTACATCCGAGGCTTCGCAATGTGATAAATTGCCTACATCTGATGCGTCACAATAGAGTGATAAACTGCCTACATCTGAGGCGTCACAATATAGTGCTAAACTGCCTACATCTGAGGCGTCACAATAGTGCTAAACTGCCTACATCTGAGGCGTCACAATAGTGCTAAACTGCCTACATCTGAGGCGTCACAATATAGTGCTAAGCTGCTACAGTACATCTGAGGCGTCACAATATAGTGATAAACT
This sequence comes from Palaemon carinicauda, assembly GCF_036898095.1. NCBI lineage: Eukaryota > Metazoa > Arthropoda > Malacostraca > Decapoda > Palaemonidae > Palaemon > Palaemon carinicauda. The sequence goes on along the minus strand of NC_090747.1, from coordinate 50,025,990 downwards.
GCCTACATCTTAGGCGTCACAATATAGTGATAAACTGCCTACACCTTAGGCGTCACAATATAGTGTAAACTACCTACATTATAGGCGTCACAATATAGTGATAAACTGCCTACATTATAGGCGTCACAATATAGTGATAAACTGCCTACATCTTAGGTGTCACAATGAAGTAATAGGTTAAATAAGTCTGATGCAAGTATATAGTTAAAGTAACGACCAAAATAAAAAGAATGAATTTCTGCGTCAAAACGTGATCTCAACCAGAGCATCTGATATTTCTTCATTAAGTTCTCAACTAGCTTTGCTCAATATGTAAAAATACAGAAATACTTTATCGTTTACATTTTAACAATACTTCTCACGACAAATTTCGTGGAAATTATGTAACAGACAATTCTGTCCAAAAGATATTCGTTAAAATAACGTTTTTGTTAATTCAGAAGGTTTGGCATCTAAACAAGATCTTTAACGACATAGTTTATCCTAATACTGTAGTTACAAAATTTGCCTTCAGTATTCGTCCTCTGTAAACCTTTCCAAATACGATTTAGAGTCTGAAAACCAATTATACCTTCTTGTAAATAAATCTAAATCTTGAAGCTTTTTAAAGTAAATAACTAGCATCCAATGCCCCTTCAAAACAACCATCCGCAGCTATGCCATCATCTAAAAATACTTCAATCTTCACTTCCTTAGATCTCCAATATCTAACAGACTTAAGAACTTTAGTAAAGATGTACCGCCGCTTTCAAAAATATCTAAAGATAATCCATTATAAAAACTTTTTACATTTTTCCCCAATGAGAAAGATATTGGCAACGTTTTAATAGATTTCTATGCGATAAGCAGACTGTAGACTGATTAAATCCTTAAAAAGTTTGTAATAAAAAACCAGCCTTTGCTTACCATTTCCATTCTTGGTCACCGTCAAAGGAATTATTTCTTAGTTTTTCTGATACCAGTGTCACCCATTCTCTTTTAATAAACTCTGATTCGTCCTTTTCTGACCTATTGTTACCCAATCCAACAACCACAGTAACGGTTTTGAAATGGAATTTTATGATCGACATTTTAGACGCCAATGACTATCCCAATCTAATTCTGTTCAATGTATTGTGAATAACAACAACCAACAGGCGATTAAAAACAATGAAATAAAATAAACACAATGTTCCAATTTCCTTGTACCAACTGCTAAGTATACAAAATAAAAACAGCTATATTTTCACTTATCTTTTCGACGTCTTTCTTGGTACGTTCCCGGCTTCAATGTCAACTCTCGGCCTTTATTGAGCTCTAGACCTCTTCCATCAAAGTTGATATGAATCCACACTTTCCCTCGATATTCAACTAGCTTGACAATTTCGACGATGCTGCTCTTTGCGTACTAACTCGTTTCTGCAGCAGTTTTAGATGTTCCTTGTCCTCCAAGTTGATAAACAATCGCATCTAATGCTAACATTTTCGTATCAGTTTCCTCAAAATAACGCGATGCTCATTCAAATGGTTTTCCATCATACTTTAACGAGGTGCGGATACTTGTTGAATATTCTGCTGGAAATCGGATAATAGATTGTCCATCACTTCTTGAAACGGTTTCAGCATTCTGATTGCTAGCGTGAAAACACTATTCACATCTGAAGCTGTATTTGATCCTGCCTGGCGTCCTGGCTAATAAATTCGACTTGCTCGGGCTAGCGTGCGCTAGAAAGTGACCACTTACTAAATACCTCTTCAAACATTGAATACGTTTCACCCAACACTAAATTCTCATTGGCCACTGCCTACATAACAACTGAACTTAAGTAACAAGACACTTAAGATCTGCTTACATGTCGTTAGGACAATTATTTTTCGCTATACTTCGTAACGCGAAAAAATTCTATTTACCGCGCAGTGGTCATGACATGAAAAATGTCAATCTGTTGATGTTTGTACCCTACCAGCCACCCAACCCAAATAGGGGGACTCATACCAACTTTGATATTGTTCTTCTCAATATAGAAAACTTTTTAGAAGGAGTAGAAAAGCATGTTGCAATCTTTCTCCTTAGGATAACCATTACATTGAATGGGATCTCTCCCGATCGAGGGAAATAGTCCTCTTTCTCACTGAAAAAATAAACAAGTAAAACTCTATATTCTACAGGACTTTATAAGAAGGAATCAACAGACAACTAGGAAGCTGTAATCCAAAGAAAAAGTGAAGAGGCTGTTAGGTAAAGTGCATGGTGTAACGAGGAATCTAAACTCCGTTGCATGGAAATCTACTACACAATGAGTTGCCAAGGATAAGCATCTCTTTGAAAAGCCTTCGTAATGAGTAAGTAAACCTCTTTGAACATTCATTAGATAAACAAACCACAAACTAAGGAAACTCAGAGTGGCTAGTGTAGCGATTTTAGAGGTTATTTGTTAGTTGATTATTAGTGCCACGTTAACTATAGCAATTTCTCAGAAATATCAATTAGTTGAACTTTCTTTTATAAACATTTTCATATACAAAAAAAATTTATGCTAATTAGTGGTTTTACTACTTAGGTGGTTATTCGTTCGGCCTTACTGTGAATTTGGCTCGTTGTATACAAGTAATATACTTAATACGCTAAGTGAACCATTGCTTTTAGGTAATTATTATTTTGATAGTGTTAAGTGAAATTCATTATTGATGCAATACATATATTTGAATGGCATCCCTGTGTTTGAATAATTTATTAGTGATTTCGGTAGGTTAAATTACCATTTGAAGTGTAACTGATATCTGGTATTTTATACTTATCTAGGGGTTCTTGAGAATGGTAATTGGAAGTTGGAGATGCTTGACCATCGCTTTGACCTCCATTTAAGGCGATCATATTCGACAGCAGCAACAACAGCATTGGTTTTAATTTGAGCAGCAATACCTGAAACAATTTTATTATATCTTATTCAATTTCTTAGTTGTTGTTTGGTTGAAGTTTTTAAAGTTCATAATTTTGTGAAGGTTGAATTAAAATAAGAAAATTGCTCTTTGTATTAATTTTCCAATTACGTTGTAAT
>NC_090747.1:49985452-50010452 GCF_036898095.1 Palaemon carinicauda | reverse complement strand
AACAAATTTGCCACTTCAATTGAATCATTAATAATAATGATATAGTCTGTATTACTCTTTATTTACACTAGCGTAAGAAACGCTTAGCACAAGTGTCCGTATTATGCTATAGTTCACCAAAGTCCATGGAACAGTTCGTAAGGACACGTTAGTGGCCTATCACTCAGTGTGTAGTAACAGACTGTGACTACACACTCACCCTCTTAATTAATCGTCCCAAATTAATTACACTGTTCCTCGCAGATTTGAACAGAAGGTTTAAGAATTCTATGTGCTGTTACCACAGACCTCTTGAGTTGCTCCACTTGCTTCGCATAGTGCATAAAGGATGACTACCAGCTGGTGTACGAATGAAAATGTTCAAAGTCCATATGATTAAAAAAATTTTATGGAAGAGGCAACTTTGCTCGGATCATGACTTGCGGGTGTACTGTCTGGATGCGCTTTGCGAATAACATAGGTGAGTTTTGCCCTTAGTTGTTTCAGAGATAAAATTAAAACCCAAGGTTTCTCCTTTGAACAGCTGTCCTCCTTTAAAGTCTGAAGTTCTATGAAGATAGACCTTTAGGCACTCCACTGGACATAGAGATGCATCTTCCTTCAGAGGGCAGATTCTCTAGGGACCCCACCTGTTGGTGGGTAGCTTGTTCCTGGCAAGAAACGTTGGGTCTGGAAACAGATTCAGTTCTCCTTTCAAGAACTGGACGTGGCCTTCCCCTCTCTAGAGAGCCACTATTACATTAACTCTAGTCCCCGAAACGAGTGCAAACAGAAATATAACTTTTTGAGTTAAATCCTTCAAAGCACACTCCACATTATTCAAAATTAATGCAAATAAGGAACCTTATCTAGTGCCCATGAAATGGGTCTTAGAGGCACTGAAGGTCTAACCTTAGCACCGACCTTCGGGATTTTAATTAAAAATTGTCCTTAGAAAGGTCGACTTGAAAGGTATATAGTATCAGTCTTGTTAAGGCAGACTTGCACGTTGATAATGTGTTGGCTGCTAAACCTTACTCATAAAGGTGAATAAAGAAAATAAACAGAAATCAATCAAGAATTCTTTTTGGTTTCTTCGCCTTGACAAACGACACCTACTCGCTGAGTCAGGATTGGATCCGGTAGCGGTACAAACTTCAGTCGTAGTTCCAATGCCAGAGGGAACTAAACGCTGATTGGCCACTTGTGGGCGACTATTGAAGGATCTCATATTGAGGATCATCAAAGGAGGTTGTGCAGAAGGAACAGGTAAATCCTGGACAATCTGTTGCAGTCTAGGGACATAGTGTCCAGTGCTTCCGCTAGCATATCCTCATACGGGGACACATTCTACTTGATGTCTTTCATCGCAAAGAGGTCTATCTGCAGTTCCGGGACTTGGCTCAAGCTGAGGGAGAACGATCCTGCGTCTAGGGACCATTCTTACTCTATCAGTGTGAACCTGGCTAGAGTGTCCGCTGTCACGTTGCGGACCGATTGAATGTGAACTGCTGACAGGTGCTATTTCTTTCTTTCCGCCAAACGGAGTATAACCAACATCACTTGGTTGATCCGAGGTGATCCTGACCCTTGTCGATTCAAGCATCTCACTCTCACTTCGCTGTCTAGAACCAATATTACATGGTTCGAGTGGCGAGGAGAACTTTCATTAGTGTCAGAAGTACTGCCATGGCTTCTAGAAAGTTGATGTGGAATGACTTGAAAGATTGGACCAAGCTCCCTGGAATCTCTTCTGGTGAGAGTGGCCTCCCCAGTCTTCCTTTGAAGCGGCTGTATGGATATTAATTGACAGGGGGGGGAGGTTGTAGAGGTATTGATATCTTCATCTGCTTGGCTTTGGACCACGGCTTGAGAAGCATTCGCAGTCAAGTCGGTAGTGGTCTCATCAGATCTCTTCACGCGTTTGATGAGTATTATCTCCAGACTCCTGTTGCATCCTTTACCTGTGCTCTTAGCACTGAATCTGTTATGGAAGCAAACTGTAGAGAGCCCAGCACTCTCTCCTGTTCGCGTCTTGATATCCGATTGGATATCAATAGTCTCCTGACAGATCCTGCTATTTCTATCCTCTTCTTCCCAGGAATAGAAAGTTAATGTGACCCCAAATTCCAATCGATTCCCAACCAGTGAAATTTTTTGAGCTGGAGATAGTCGAGACTTTCTGATGTTGATCTTTAATCCCAGATGTTCCAGGAACTGGATCACTATCTTAGAGACTTGCATGCATTCTGTCCTGGATGCTGCCCACACCAGCCATTCGTCCATGTAGGCCACTACTTGGACTCTCTTTAGGCGTAATTGATGGACGGCTGCGTTCGCAAACTCCATGAGAATAATTGGGGCTATATCTAGCCGGAATGGTATGGTTCTGAAGGCGTAAAGTCTTCCTTGTAACTCGAACCCTAGGTAGGAGGAGATGTGACGATTAATTGGAACGTGCCAATAAGCGTTTGACAAGTCTAAGGAGATTGTATATGCCCTTTTATGGCCAGTAGAGTCCTTTTGTGTTGAATTGTGAGCATCCTGAACTTGTAATTCACTATGAACTTGTTGAGTGGCAACAGGTCCGGAATGACTATGAGTTTTTGAGTCCTTCTTTGGAACACAAAAAAGGCCTGCCTTGGAACTTGATGGACTTTATTTTTCGAATTACTCTTTTCACTAAGAGTTTTCGGACATATTCTTCCAGAATGGGGGTAGATTGTTGGAAGAACTGAGGAAATGAAGGTGGAGGACTGTTCCAGCACCAACCTAGTCCATTCTTTATTAGGCTGTGGGCCCAGGGATCGAAGGTCCAACGATCCCTAAATAGATGTAGTCTCCCTCCTACTGGAAGCATCTCGCTTCTGCCGTTGTGGACCTGAGGCCTTGCCTCCTTAACCGCGTCCTCCCCTGAATCCCCTTCCCCTTGAAGGGCGTCTAGAAAAACCTCTGGCTGTTTCTCTAGCTTTTGATTGAAAGGAAGAAGTCTGCCTTTCAGAGGCTGGGTTAAAAACTGGTGATTGTGTTGCCACATGTTGAGGTACCAACTGGTACATGGTTGGAGGTTGTGCCACTGTCTGAGGCACCACGGTCACAGGAAGTTGCTGTTGCTGCCTTCGGTAGGGCTTAGCCAGCCGAGAAGAGGGCCTAGGCCTTTTTGTCTTCTTCTTGGGTTGGGGACCCTCATCCGGAGAAGACTTCTCTTAAGGTTTATGCCCCACTTTTGGAGAAGGTTCCTATTCTCCGTGGCAGCTTTGTTTACTACCTCTTTAACTACTTCATTGGGAAAGAGGTCTTTACCCCATATGCAAGAAGAAATCAGTCTCCTTGGTTCGTGCCTCACCGCAGCCGAGGCGAACACGAACTCTCTACAGGCTCTCCTAGCTTTAATAAAGCTAAAGAGATCCTTTGTAACTGTGGCCAGATGGGTTTTGGCCACTACCATGAACGTGTCCTGTTTCTTGGGGTCACTTGCCATGGTTTTTTTTTTTTTTTTTTTTTTTTTGTCTCTTGCCCTCTGCGCAAGAGAAACTCCAATAGCTTTGGAAGCCCCTCACCAAACTGACGTTCGGCAATATCAGCTTTCAACTTCCCGACTGAGAAGGTAAGGTGAACGTCCTACCAGTCCTTTTGGTCCAATGGCAAGGTCAGGGATAACAGCTTGCATTCCTCCATGGAGGGGCATGGTTTCCTTGCCTTCGCCGCATTCAAGGCTGCCTTATATCGCTTTTCTATGAAGGGAAAGGCTCTGGTTGGAGAGGCCACAAAGGAGGGAAGCTTCTCACTCAAGGCTGGCACCTTTGAGTTCGTGAAGCCCCTCTCTTTCATCAAGCTCGCTAGTAATACCTGTGCATTACTATGGTCAAGGACTATCACCTACTTCGGCTCCGTTTCCTCCTTTGAGGCTGGCTCCTTCCTAAGACGGACATAGCAGTCCGGGTAAGAATCTATGTTGGGCCAATATTCCACGTCTTCCAGGGGAATTGAGCCCAACTTCTTCGATATAACAATCTTCGCGGTTGTCATTGACATGTGTTCGGCATACCTCCAAGGGTTGGTATCCGAGCAAGAAGGAAGATCCTTCATGTTGAGTCACCTCTGGGGCCCACGTGATGCTGCAAGTCTGTGTATCTCCAGTTTCATCGCAGCTTCCTTTTCATCACTCTTCTTTGTCTTTGTTGAATCATTTCAATAATAGAAGAAAGAGTCCTTCCCAGATCATCTGGGATAGCAGACGATGTAGAGGGAACAGGTTCTGGGGACGGAACCGATGTAACCCACACCTCGTCGATTTCTTCCTCTTCTATTTCTGGACCGTGGGTCAGCTCCTCCTCCTGACCTTCTTCCAGAAGGTCCTTCTCTGTATAATCCGACACTTCTGACATCCTATCGTCCAATTGGATGTCTTGAAGGGCGGCCGAGATTCCAGAATCTACCGGATTCTGGACGGTTGGTATCTCCTCATGAGGCTGAGGGATGACTGCATCAGTCAATGCCTTAGGGAAAAGGTTGGCCCTCATCTTCTCGTTTGGAAGGTAGGGGGCTCTGAAAACTCCTCACCCAGGTTCGCAACTTTTCTCTAACAGCATCCCTTGACTCCGATTAGGGGTATCAAACGCCTCGGTAATCAGGTTAGAATATATGATACATACATGAGGGTTCTAATACCGGAGATCACCTTTGGAGGCTGTGCATGCTGTGTGCCTCCTGCATAACTCATGTCCACTGAAGTTCTTAAAGCGGACATTGCAGAACATACTCCCGCACTTCGGATGGTCCTCCTGTAAAGAGAAGAAAATCCATGAGTATCAAGTGAAGGCTTTTCCCTTATTGTTAATACATGTAGCTTATATAGTAAAGCTAAGAAAGAAAGAAAGAAAGACACCTACTTGTATTTCCTGCCCAGCCAATTGCTGTAACCTCCCAAGATATTAAAACTAAGATTAATTTTTATTCTAGAGTACCTTATATATTTTCCTAAGCGGAAAGTTAAGGTGTGACCTACACCTTGAAATAAAGTAATAATATACTGGATAGAATGAATACAGAAAGAACTCACTTTCTATATATTGTACGGTCTCAACAAAAGGTGTACAAGATAACATTATGTATGTTGGAAGAACTTTAGTGTTACAACAAACTCTGTACTGTAGCTTTATTATGCAGTGTGTACTACACCACAAATATAGTAACTACTGTATATCGCATGCTGTCATGCTGGCCAGCACGCACCAGCACGTACCGGTATGTATCAGCACGAGCCAGCTGGCATTTACCCCTGTATAGTTCAAAGGTATGCTACCTTTAACTAATAGGCGGCAGTGCACTGGTTCGCAAATGTGTGCTGGCCGGCAATCACTGCCAGTCGGCAACTGAAAAAACTCGCACCCGACTGCCGGCCGCTAAACGTAGTGGCCAGCAGATCTCAGGATGTGTTTCTACTGCCGGCAGGCAAAGGTAGTGATACCCATGATGGCCGGCAGTGACTACAAACCAGTGAACCTCCACCTACCCGGCTTCCAGCCGTTTAATCCGGCAGCCGGGCTAGGAGTACAAAACACTAGCAAGAGAAACAGTATGGGTGTAAGGTTATAAGGCGGCATTGCCATAAAACCTTCATCCAGAACGAGTGAACATATGGAAGGGGAGAATGTAGCATTCAGGCTTCCTATATATCCATAGCCTGCCGGGCTCTACCAGCAGACATGGATGGGAGACAAAGGGAGGTCTAGGGTTCACTCTGCAGAAGAAAAAAGGGTCTCTACCAGCCTGCATGTTATTGCCGGCCTGCAGAGAGCTGAGCCGGTCCCCCGTCCTAACCTATACTAGGTACAGAAGTAGGACTGGCTAAGAGATGTGATGGCTAGGCCATCACTAAGAAAAAGAGGGGGGAACGGGATAAGGGTCCTGTAAACTTTGTTCTAGTATGAGACACACCCAGCAGTTAGGGAAGCTCATCCTAACCTAGAGTTTGTCTATACGGAGAAAGGATAGCAATACTTGCTATCCTCCTCCATACCAGAACCAAGTTATGAATAGTTATTTCACCAGGCAACGGAGAAAACTCATTCTCCGGCCCGAGAATAACCACACAGGACAGTCTGCTAGACCACTAGAAGAAGGAATCATCTCGTACAGAATCCTTCAGATGTGGGCTAGGGAAGCAAAGCCTCCTGTGTCTGCACCTAACCTAGCAAAAGGAAACTCATTCTCTATGCTAGGAAGACGCAGACCACAGACTAAAATTCTGATGTTCTGTCCCAACCTCAAAAACCAGATATTCTGGTTAGTGGGTCAGGACAGACCTATCCTAGTATAGTTATACCTGAATATTTTTCAGATAGAACCACTAGGACTAAGCCTAAGGCTTACTCAGAAGGAGAAAGGGATTAAACTTATTCTCCAGAGGAGAAAAGAACAACCAGGGATGTGTGTGAGAGTATACTAAAGCCCCATAGGCTACTAGCCTAGGTGCGGTGAGAATCGATTTCCGAAATCACCGAAACTCTCTCGTATAGAATTTTGGCGAGGAAAATTCAACAATATCTTACATGTATAAGATATTTGCCTATAGTGTCAATATGTAACATAACACTCGGAAAACTTATATCATGCATGAAAGTACTAGGGCCAGACGTCCAGGCTACTAAGCCTCGCGAAGGGCAAGATCGGTTACCTAAATCACCGAACTGAAAACTAACGGCATTATATAAGAATTCCTAGAGGAGCTAAATAGCTAGATTTACTAAAGCGTAAAAACCGGGAACGTCGCTCTGGCTGACTAAATGACCCATATATAGCGAGCGACAGCATCCAGGATGCCTCTGGTAGGCAACAGCTCTTGTTACGTTAAAATAACTTTTGATTTAATTCAAAACGACAAGAGTTTACATTTATACAAAGTAAAGATAATACTCAACTTTCCAGAGGCAGAAGGGGCCGGAGAAAGTACCGTAACGTTGAATAAAATCCAAAAATATGAGAGAACACAAGGGAAAACAGAGTAATAGAGCTACACGAAAAGGAATAAAGATGGCGCTGCCACCTTTGTCAGATACATACTGGAAACGACATAGGAGAGATTCCTTGGGAATGGCTCTCTTTTCATTCCCGTTTCAGATTCTTGTTACTGTAACCCCTCGAAGCGTTAATACTGTTCGGGGTGAAGATAGCTATGTGACGTGTCAAGAATACGTCCTCTGATATTATACGATATCCCTGTTAGATTTAATTAGGGATATTCGCTCCAGGAGTTAGAATTCTGGATACCCTAAGGTAAAATTCTCTGGGAATATCACTGTAGTCAAATATACCCTAGGAAGTTACCCTTTAGGAACTTCCATCAGGACGAAATGGCCTGAGCCCAAAAAGTATAACCTTCACTCTCACCTCGCTCTATGCGGTTAATAAGAAACGACACTTACCCGCATCCTGACTGGCCACGTATATACTGCACTACTCATAATCATCTATTCACCAGCTGACCTCAAACATAATACAGAGGATGAGTAGACGTCCTCTCCTGATTGAAAGACGTCTTAACCCTGGATAGGTACGGTGGGTCGTACGCGACCCCGAGCGTCAAAACAAAAGAGGTTTTTATCACGTGACTCACCCCCGTGATGGAATTTGTGGGTGATCGACCTGCAGTCGGTCACTTGCCCACACGCTCTGGTAGTGTACAGACGTGCTTCGCTCTAGCTCTCCTCCTTCCCAGATTTCTGAGACACGTCGGGGTCGTTCGCGTCCGAGTTTACCCTTCTAAGGTAAGTTGCATATTTATCAAAGTTATTACGTATTATGAAATTGTCGTAGAATGGTGCAACTTGTATAGGTTATCGGATGTGGAATTTCTTGGTGGATGATTTAGCTACCACGTGCATGATTTTATTTTTAGTTGAAATGCCGTTCATCACCACGAGGACCATTTTACCGCGAGTGCCCCTTTTTCAGTTTTTTGCATTTTTTGGCCAAGTCATTTTTCCGTAAGTAATTGCCAAATAGTGTCGCAAAACTTTTGCTTTTTCAGTGTTGGAAAGTGTGTATAGATGATCTGGCTACCCATGCGTGACTTTGTTTTTGTCAGGTACGCCGTAGATCTTGGTATGTGGGGTATTTAACTGCGGTTGCCAATTTCTGTTTTTTTTTCAATATTTGTAAAAAATTACTGCAGCATAAGGAATTGCCGTATAGTATTGATTTTTTTTCATGTTTATTTGTTCGAAAGTGTGCCTTGATGGTTGGGCTAACACGTGCATGTGTTTTTTTTCATCTGAGATGCCGTATATTAGAATGTTGGCCATTTTTCCCCGAGTGCCCCCTTTTTCAGTTTTTTTCATTTCTTGGCTAAGTCATTTTTCCGTGAGAAATTAGCAAATAGTATCGCAAAACTTTTATTTTTATAGCATTGGAAAGTGTGTATAGATGATCTGGCTACCCATCGGTGACTTTTTTTTTGTCATATACGTCGTAGACATGGGTATGTGGGGTATTTAACTGCGGTTGCCAATTTCTGTTTTTTTCAATATTTGTAAAAATTTACTGCAGCGTAAGGAATTGCCGTATAGTATTGATTTTTTTTCATGTTTATTTGTTCGAAAGTGTGCCTTGATGGTTGGGCTAACACGTGCATGTGTTTTTTTTCATCTCAGATGCCGTATATTAGAATGTTGGCCATTTTTCCGCGAGTGCCCCTTTTTCAGTTTTTTTCATTTCTTGGCTAAGTCATTTTTCCGTGAGAAATTAGCAAATAGTATCGCAAAACTTTTATTTTTATAGCATTGGAAAGTGTGTATAGATGATCTGGCTACCCATCGGTGACTTTGTTTTTGTCATATACGCCGTAGACATGGGTATGTGGGGTATTTAACTGCGGTTGCCAATTTCTGTTTTTTTCAATATTTGTAAAAATTTACTGCAGCGTAAGGAATTGCCGTATAGTATTGATTTTTTTCATGTTTATTTGTTCGAAAGTGTGCATTGATGGTTGGGCTAACACGTGCATGTGTTTTTTTTTATCTGAGATGCCGTATATTAGAATGTTGGCCATTTTTTCGCGAGTGCCCCTTTTTATTTGCTTTGCATTTTTTTGCTTAGTCATGTTACCGTAATGAATTGGCAAGTTTTGTCGTAAAACTTATATTTTTATTGTGTTGGAAAGTGTTTTTAGATGATCTGGCTACCCATGCCTATCTTTTTTTTTAGCCAGATATGGCGTATATTTATAAGTATGTGTTCGATTTTCCTGTGTTTGCTATTTTTTCGTTTTTTCCCATTTCTTTCGGAATTACTACGTACTAAGTAACTATCACAGAGTAATGATTCATTTAGATGTTTATTTGTCGGAAAATGTGCCTTGATGGTTTTCCTAGCACGTGGCTGAATTTTTTGTTTTTAGAAGGGATCACCATTAGCACGTTGCTATTTTTCATAGAGTGTCCCTTTTTCAGTTTTTTTCATTTCTTGGCTAAGTCATTTTTCCGTGAGAAATTAGCAAATAGTATAAAAAAACTTTCATTTTTATAGCATTGGAAAGTGTGTATAGATGATCTGGCTACCCATGCGTGACCTTGTTATTGTCAGGTACGCCGTAGATGCTATCGGCGTGTGGCGTGTTTTCCTGCGGTTGCCAATTTCTGTTTTTTTCAATATTTGTAAAAATTTACTACGGCGTACGGAATTGCCATATAGTATTGATTTTTTTTTTTTCATGTGTATTTGTTACAAAGTGTGCCTTGATGGTTGGGCTAACACGTGCATTTCTTTTTTTTTTATCTGAGATGCCGTATATTTGAATGTTGGCCATTTTTTCACGAGTTCCCCTTTTTATTTGTTTTGCATTTTTTGGCTTAGTCATGTTACCGTAAGCAATTGGCAAGTTTTGTCGTAAAACTTATATTTTTATAGTGTTGGAAAGTGTTCCTAGATGATCTGGCTACCCATGCCTATCTTTTTTTTTTTTAGCCAGATATGGCGTATATATTTGTTACTGTTTTTAGAATGATATATTGTTAATTTATTCTCATCATTAATTTATTTCCTTATTTCCTTTCCTCACTAGGCTATTTTTCCCTGTTGGAGCCCTTACTTGGAGCATCTTGCTTTTCCAACTAGGCTTGAAGCTTGGCTAATAATAATATAGGTATGTGTTCGATTTTCCTGTGTTTGCTATTTTTTCGTTTTTTCCCATTTCTTTCAAAATTACTACGTACTAAGTAACTATCACAGAGTAATGATTCATTTAGATGTTTATTTGTCGGAAAATGGGCCTTGATGGTTTTCCTAGCACGTGGCCATGCATGACATTGTTTTTTGCCTCAGATATATTGGTAGGGGATCCATTTTTCATCGAATGCGTATTTCTAATTTTTTCTCATTCTTTGCAGATATCAAAATGGCAAGCAGGAAACAATCTTTGGGCTTGGATGCCATAAATCAGCTCTTAGAGCAATTCGATAGCGATGTCGATGATGCTTTGGAGGTTGATGACATCAGTGACGAAGAATTCATCAATGTCGATGAGTTGGAGCAGGAGGTCAGGGAGGAACAGGAGGAACAGGCGGTGACCCAAAATCCTGAGATTGTCGCCTTAGGGAATGGTGATGGAGAAGCCGACGACGATGTGGGGGAGGAGGGGGTTGGGGCTTCGGGTTCTCATGTTGTCCCAGTCAGCACGATAACAAGTCCTGTGCCATCGACCTCACGTGGCCCCCCCCCCAGTAACGGTACCGGTACCTCAGCTCACGCCAGTGGAGGAGAGAAGCAGGAAGAGGAGAAGGGGGGATCTACAGGCAGCCAGGGGGTCGGCAATCACCCAAATTGATGCTGAATCGGTGAAAGGTCGCGACGGTACCGTTTGGCATAGAGACCCAAATGCCACCCTCCCCCATATGTTCACACCAAGGATTGAGCCTGGGGGTCCCACTTCTCTCACGTTGGGAACGAGCAAAGTGTCCGACATCTTCTCTCTCTTTTTGACCGACCGCATGTTAGCCGAGGTTGTTTTGTATTCTAATGAACGCCTTGCCCTATTGAGAAGTTATTATCATCATACGGGCAACGTTGCCCTCAGGGACATTGACCTGAGGGAACTGAAGGCGTTTATTGGTATCCTAATAATGACGGCAGTGCGGGCGGACAACCATACACCGACGTGGGACATGTGGAACCTCACAGAGGGAAATCCTTTGTACAGGTGTACTATGAATGAGCGTCGTTTCACCCTGTTGGTGAGGGTAATTCGCTTCGATGATTCGGCCACCAGACAAGAGAGGGTGAAAGTGGATCGCCTTGCACCCATTAGAAAACTCTTTGATCACGTGGTGACCAATTGTCGAAACAATTACACCCCAGGACCACATCTGACTGTGGATGAACAGCTTGTCCCTTTCCGGGGGCGCTGTCCATTCAAGATGTACATACCCAATAAACCTGCTAAGTAAGTAAAATTCTTTGTTTTTTATATTTGCACATGTTATTATTGTTTTGAAATTATAAAAAATTGTATATATATATATATATATATATATATATATATATATATATATATATATATATATATATATATATATATATATATATATATATATATATATATATATATATATATATATATATTGTGAAGTAAAGAACTTGCTATATGATTTATATATCTAAATCATAATATATCATCTATTCTATCTCTATCTATGTATAACTTGTTCATTTATATAACTGATAATTTATCTTTCGTATTTGTAAATGTTTTTCTTATATATTTATTATTATTATTATTTTATTATTATTATTACTATATTGATTAGTAATATAATTGTATATTGTGTATTTTTTTAAATTTTTTTTTATCTTTTTACCTTTATTAGTTACTAATTCCATTTCCCTTCTTCTAGATATGGTATCAAGATTGTATTGGCGTGTGATGCCGATACGCATTACATGTGTAATGCGATTGCGTACTTGGGGAAGGACACTGTCCAGATACCTAGAGGATCGACGCTTGGAGAAGTTTTTACGTCTGATCTTGTGGCACCTTTTCAGAGAAGTGGCCGCACAGTGACGACGGATAACTTTTTCACGACGCTACCGCTTGCTTTGTCACTCTTGGATAAGGACATGCATTTGTGTGGCACCATTCGCCAAAAGCCTTATATTCCTAAGGAACTTACGGAGAAGGTGCTTCCCCCAAAGGAGTCAGTGGCAGTGTTCAATTACGAACACAATCTAACTCTACAGTGTCAGCAAATTAGTAGGACTAAGAAGGTGATGCTGTTGAGTTCCCTGCATCATGATCCGTCTGAAGTCGAAAAAAGGAAGACCGACATTCAGATGTTTTATAATGCGACCAAGGGAGGTGTAGACACATTCGACCAGATGTGTTCTACATCTAGTTGTATTCGTAAGTCACGACGCTGGCCTATGACTCTCTTTTACGGGATATTGAATATAATAATGGTCAATTCTTATATTCTCTATACGTCCATGCCTTTCACCAAGCCAGTGCCAAAGCGAACGTTCCTCAGAGATATCGCCTACGAGTTGTGTGCTCCCCAGGCAATACATCGGTATCTAACGTCACACAGTTTGTCGAAAGGACTCCGTCAAATCATGGTGGATACTTTCAAGATACCTGAGCAGGTCCCACCAAGACGTCGAATTCCCGTTGGCCAAAGAAAACTCCCTAAAAGGATTCGCTGTCACACCTGCCCGCCTAGGGACGACCGCAAGACAAACACTGCCTGTCTCCTGTGCAAGAGTCCTGTTTGTCTGGACCACCAGAGTGTCCTCTGTCCAAACTGTAGCGTCTGTCCAAACTGTAACGCAGCGTTATTTGTAAGTTACAACATGAAAATTTTGTTTACTTCTTTTTTGATTGAATATCATCAAATTTTATTACCGAAAATATTATTATTGATTTACAATTTTCTTTTTTTTCGATTTTATTTCCCTTCAAATTTTTTTTTTGGGGTCAGCATTCTAATTTTATATTCGTAAAATAATCGACATTCATCCAGCAACCCACCATACAATTTTTATGTATATCCAAGAATAATTAGATTAGTAAATAACACCCTCATCAAATTTTATTACCGAAAATATTATTATTGATTTACAATTTTCTTTTTTTTCGATTTTATTTCCCTTCAAAAATTTTTTTTTTGGGTCAGCATTCTTATTTTATATTCGTAAAATAATCGACATTCATCCAGCAACCCACCATACAATTTTTATGTATATCCAAGAATAATTAGATTAGTAAATAACACCTTGAAATTGACATACCCTTCCTACATTTCAGGAGGCAGAACAGGGAGTCTGAGTCAGTGTGGTTGGCGGCCATTTTGTGGACATATCCGAAGCGTAAGTTGCCATATCTATATATATTCTTGTTCCCTATAAAATTTGTGATATTTTGGTATATTTTTACCTGCATAAAATCATATTATATATTATATATAGGTATTTTTTTACGAAATTTCTAAGTACTCAAAAAATTACCTTTAGATATGGCCCCTGATATAAATGTAATTTACAAAATAATGAAGATTTTTTTACATATTTCTATTCTAGGATAACATGTGTTTATTCCATAAAAAAATTAGCCAATTCGGATTTCATTTGGGTACCTAAAAAAATTCATGAAATTTGGACACATTTTTTTGGCCAAAAAAAGTTACCCTTTTTTTCTCATTTCAGATCTTCACCTCTATGGGTCCGATTTCATCCAAAATATATGAAGATGTGTCCTAGACATTCAAGATTCAATCCCTGAAATTATTTTTGTAAATAGGAGAAAAATTATTTTTTTATGAATTTTTATGTAAGGTCTTTTTTTTTTCTACTTATTTTTTTAAAATATTTATAATAAATTATTTTTATGCAGATGAGTAGTTTTTATCTTTACAGTAGTTTTAAGCATTCATTGAAGTTTTTTTTTGGCAAAAGAAAAAAAGAGGTTACTGCAAAATCTGATTTTTCAAGAATTTTTTTTGGCGTCGGGGTCGTTCGCGTCCGAGTATACCCTTAAAGGGGTGTCCGAGGACCGTACCTATCCAGGGTTAAAGGAACTTATCAATAACGTATATGTATAATTTAACTATCATTATTATTATTATTATTATTATTATTATTATTATTATTATTATTATTGACTGGATATTTGTTGACACCATCAGCATCGAGTTTAAGCTTTTAAGTATATCACGCTTTGATAACAATTTAAAGTATCTAGGAAAAGTTTTTAATAAAATCATGGGAACTATTTGATAATTCAAGGATTAATAAATAGAAATAATATTCAACATCCGCCAATCATTCAGATAAGTAAGAAACCTCAAATTTCGCGTAATTATTAAGTACCACAGTAAGCGTATAAACTGTCCAATTGAAACTTATAGTTACATTTGCTTACTCTCATATACTGAATTATCCAAGTATCTGTTTATGATATTATATAGGTAATCGCATTTCCTCGTAAATCTACCTAGGACGTGTTTTATTTATTCATTTATTTATTATTTTTTATCTATTTTTTTTTTTTTAATGCCTGATATAATTTCAAGGAAGAATGAGACAGGTGGCATTTGCAGTTCCCGAAACTTCAACGGTGTTAGATTATAATAAATAGACATTTAAAGTTCTTGTACACGTAAGATATATAATTTTATTTCCAATCTAGGTTTAAATCCGAATTATTTTTATTACATAAATTCTATGGATAGAAGTACATTATTTTGCGGAAAACCCCTCTCTCTCTCTCTCTCTCTCTCTCTCTCTCTCTCTCTCTCTCTCTCTCTCTCTCTCTCTCTCTCTCTCTCTCTCTCTCTCTCTCTCTCTCTCTCTCTCTTTTAAATTAAGACTTGAAACAGAAGGTAAAAATATATTCCTAACTTAGACTCTCCATAAAAACTGTCCCATACATATTCCTTATATACCTTGTTTCAAAATGTCGAACTCATTACTACACTGTTCTCACTACTGAAAACCAATTGCACATTTTTATGTGTCTACATATTTCCCGATATAAGAAAATATTCAAGTGTAACAGTTCCATCCCATCAAACTCACTAAAAGCTTATCGGATCCTATTTTATCTTCTCCTTTTTCAAATCAAGGGAGTAATTTAAATATTTCTTTTTTTTCAACATCGACTTCAGGTGTCTGTTAAGAGCCTTTAAATAATCCCTGATGATTTTGAACACGAAACTGTAAATCCACTCGGTAATTAAATTTCAAGTGTCACCTGATTTGACGAATTTCTTCTGAAACTTCAATTAGTGGGCCAATACTGAAATGGATCTGGCAAAACACACGCTAGATAAGTCTTGAGAATTACCATTGTGTCTACATTTCAGCTGATTAACTTTAAGTCATTATTATTAATTTCAAATGGCTAGGTCTTTCTTGTTTTTAACTTGAATTAATATGCAAGAAATTTGTATACAAGAACAATACTAAAACGATAAGGTTTTTCTTTCTTATTTCCATTCTTCCAAACTTCCCATAGCAATTATCTTGGAAAAAAATTATTAAATGGTGTTATATATAGGAATTTCCCATAATCTAAATGGGATGTGAAACTTTTGTACAAAAAGTAGTATTGAAATTTTATAAATCAATATTACATCAATTCACTATGTAACCTAAATTTATTAAATTGATAGCATATATTGTGCTTTATGATACAATACTGAGCTAATACTTATCAATGGATAGGGGATAGGAACGTGATAATGATAAATTAAACACATTTCTTTACATTGTTAATTAGATATCAATTATCTTCTGTATTTCTTTTGCAGACATTTTAGTATCAGAAATTTCAAAATAGGAATCAAACTAAACCTAACACCAAAAGATTTGTGCAATGTTTTCATAAAAAAAAATAACGTTAATATCATCTGAAGCCTTTCGAATATACTATCTTTTAAAAAGACGAAGAAATAGTGATCATAACAAGAAAATATCTCCCTCTGGAAGCAATTTCCAGGTATGTATGTATGTAGATGAATGTTTATGTAAACTTCTCTTTTTTCACATCTCATTCCCATTCCTTCTTTCTCAATTCAAATGATTAAATTTGCTAGCAAGTGAAACATCAATGAAAAAAAAGAATGTTTCCTAACCTGTCAATGGAATGAAGCTCCTTTGCAATGAATAACCTGGTTATTTTACTCTCCATTAGTCATTTTCAGCTTTATTCTTATTATTTTCTTGAATAATACGTTATTAAGATGAATTAATGATTATCCACTCTGGGGTTTAAGAGTAGAAACCTCATAAATAAACCTTTAGCAGATGGAGGAGCTGGAAAGTTCACATCAGCTATATCAATTTAGAGAACTTAGTAAAAATATGTTTTTTGGATTGCTTATGTTTCATAATTCTTTTAAAGTAAAAGTATGAAAAAAAGTAACAACGTATACTTTTGATGTTATTTACCCGAATCAGGCACAAAAATTTTACTTGAAGAGGTTTTATAAAATTAAGTAGATAAATCTGCTTTAAGTTCTACAACCCTCAGGGGATTACCAGATATCATATCACTGAATGATATTTGTTCAATGAATAAAAAAGTATTGACGTGAACCAGTCAACTGCCAATCACGGAACAATCCATTGTTTATTTACTGTGTATGACTATTTCGCTAAAACCTATTTATTCAGTTACCTTAAAATCATTATAAAAAAGAAGCTTTCATATGCTAAATAAAATAGCCACTGGTATTCAAACTGACTTCCTTATAATATCGGCAACGTTCCCCGCTTGGAAACTTCCATTAACAATCGAGCAACACTTTGAATTACGAAGATTATGCTCGGCCTTCTGCATCCAATTAGAGATCAGCATTAACCTCAGAGAGATGTTAATGTGGGCCTTTGGTGGAAACATTTGCGGCTATTATCTCAAACACTGATCCGTCGCTGTGAACAATATAGAATCCGCTTTGCCTGGAATGTACAATCATGCTCCATGCAACGAGAAAATTAGATCAGAAATTGTGAACAAGTTTAGAAACCAAATAGGCTTTATAAATACATAATTCCCGGTGAATGTGAGCAATACGGTTTAATCATTCAATTCCCAGATTAAACCGAGATATATTTTAGAAATTGAACGTTAGTATTAAGAAAAGAGTAATCTTTTCTTTGAATTATGGTCATTAACACTGATAATCATACAATATGTAGGGGGTATATGTAGTTATCTGAAAATGTGCCTGTTTATTTTTGTGCTCACGAGAGTCTGCAATAATCTCAAGTTTTTTTTTCTTTTTTTTTCAAAAAAGCTATAAATGAATATGGCATTCAGAGAAGACGAAACGAAAGTTCTCCTAATCAGAGTCCATCAGTTTGGGAGTTAAAGCGATTCTGCAATTGGGAAATCCTACCTAACTTTTGGATAGTCATTCGTCTCTATGAATTTTTTTCTCTTTTAGGTCATCAAATATTTCTGTCTGTTTCTTTTCACTAGTATCCATAAAACAAACAGGTCTTGCGTTTCCTCTCGAAGGATGTTTTGGCTTTTATTTCTTTATTTTCTAAATGAACGATATTAGTAAGTTTGACACTAACTAAATGTATTTGATCTACCTCCATTTGGGTTGTTTTTTATTTACCCATATAATTTTCTTATCCTCATATTAACCAAATTCTAAATTATATATATATTTCTTTTTTTAGTCGGAAATAATAATACTCTTCCAGCATTGCTCAAAATGTCTCTTTAAAATATAAGCGTACTGTAATTATATAATTTTATCATATCTTAGCTGTATTATAACATAGCATTTATCAGCTGAAATAGATTACACACCGGGAAAAAGACACCATTGGAAGAAAAACTCTTTCAAGTAAGGAGTAACTATTAGCTACACATATGTTTGTATGATATATTATAAAAAAATTAAATCAAAACTAGCAAATGTCTCCCAGTGTGCAATTTCCATACACAGGAAATTTTCTCAAGGAGATTTCTGAACTAACTCGGCAAATTGAAGGTGAAGGGTTACTCTCAAAGCTTATAATTACTATGGAACTTTTGGAAAAGAATATTGTTATACGAGAATTGTTTTACTAATACTTGGCGATAAGTAATATTTAAAAAAAAAGCTTATTATACATTTCGAGAAAGTTATCTCTCTCTCTCTCTCTCTCTCTCTCTCTCTCTCTCTCTCTCTCTCTCTCTCTCTCTCTCTCTCTCTCTCTCTCTCTCTCTCGAGCAATGAATAACTTGCCTGGCATATAAGAACAAATTTTAGGTAATAGGGTGGTCAGGGCACCAGCCTCCCGATGAGAGTCAACCGCTGTAGAGTCATGGGGTCCTTTGACTTGACCAGTCAAAGGACCCCATAACTCTCCAGCGGTAGTATCTCAGTACAGTACTATATTCGATCCTTAGCTCAGGTGACGGTTCACTTTCCCTTTGTCTAGACATACACCGATTAGTGTGGCCTATTCTTTACCGATTCTCCTCTGCCCTCATACACATGCACAATGAGATCACCAAACAATTCTTCCCCACCAAAGGGGTTAACTGTTACACAGTAATTTATGAGAAGCTACTTTTTTTCTTGGTAAGGGTAGAAGACACTCTATAGCTTGAGTAAGCAGCTCTTCTAGGAGAAGGACACTCCATAATCATAATCTTGTGTAGTCAAACCCTTTGCATCATGGTCTTTCACTATATTGGGGTAGAGTTCTTTTTCTTGATGGTACACTCGGGCACACTATTCTATCGTAATTTTTTTCCTCTTGCTTTTTAATTTGTGTATAGTTTATATTGGAAATATTTATTTCAATGTTGTAATTGTTCCTAGATTACTTTATTATTCCTTGTTTCCTTTCCTCACTGGGCTATTTTCCCTGTTGTGTCACATGGGCTTACAGCATCTTGCTTTTCCAACTAGGGCTGGTGCTTAGCAGGTAATAATAATAATATTTGTAATTTTAATGGATCTAGTTTTTTAAATATTTCAAATCTTCATGAAGGTACCGTGTGTGCTTGTAGGTTTATAAACATCTGCATAGACACAGATCTCTTATGCAGACATAAATATAAAGATATTCCCTGGCTCTTACTTAGATATAACATGGCCATGAGTTGATAATTCCTCAGAAAAATATTTAGCTATCAATCAATTCAGAACCTCCCTACGACGTGATGTATTCTTCGTGTGTTTATTTCATTCGGCAGTAATTTGTATAACTAGGCACTCAATTTCCATTCCATAGGCTACCTGTAAAATGAACGTTATTGACAGAAAAGTACCGTATTTATGATAGGCTGCTGATAGGCGAATACTATTTATACAACTACCAATCAACAATACGTTTTTTATCGGAAGAAAATATGAATTGCTAATTCTAATGGAAATCTTGTAACATTATTTTTAAACATCCAAGGCACTTTAAAAAGTAATAGTCTAATAGCATGATAAAACAAAAGTTTCAGAAGCGTTATGGTGATTAAAATTTTCATGGAGTAATTGCCATTAAGATGTAAAAAAAAAAAAAATTCTCCAAGTTTTTGTATAAGGGTTTAATCAATGCACAATATTACCTTTAGATTTAGATCGAATATAAAAAGAACTTTTGATGATACAGTATAAAAAAATAGTGTACATATTAGCTGGCAGAAAATTAAGCAAGATTTGTTATGAAAACGATATAAAAGGCCTTTATATACTATAAGAAAGATTGTGATTCTGTCAAGCATCACAAATAATGAGAGCTCTGTAAAGAAAAAAAAAAGTAAATGTTGGTGAAAAAGGAAAAAAAAAGTGCGGACCGATTGCAATACTTACAATCATAAAGAAAAATAGTATGCTCATTCTAAAGATACTAGAGAAAAAAGATTGATGAAAAGCTCAGATATGAACAAGCAGGATTTAAAAAAGGTAGAAGTTGTACCGACTAAGTTTTCATTTAAAGAAGTATGGTAGAGCAATGTGTAGAATATAGAAATCCAAAGTTGATGGCATTTGTGGACTATGAAAAAACCTTTGATAGTGTGCACCGGCCAATTTTGTGGAGAGTCTTACATTATCATGGCGTTCCTCTTATATATGTAAATTTGATATAATCTGTTCATGAACGTAGTAAGTGTAGCGTGTTGTTTATCCTCCTCCTCCTGGATTTTGTAATGTATAAAACAGTTGACTATGGTAGAAAGGATTGGACTGGATTTGTAACAGGTAATCAACTTACCTATAGTATGCTGATGGCACTTTCCTTATTAGAAGAACACCACAGGACATAAAAAACCTGCTTAAGAAATATTATATGAAGTTGTGCTCAAAATAAATAGAAGAAAGAGAGAGATGGTGATGAAATCGGAATATGCGATAGAAGATGAAATATCATTGGAAGGATAAAGGTTAATGAGGTGGAACCATCTGAATATTCATGAACTATGATCTCTAATACAGGATCTTTAGTTTTTGACTTTAATGAAAGATTGAATAAAGCAAATCCAACAATGACTACGTTAAGTGAAGTTTGGAAATCAAATCACCTAAAACTACATATAAAAGTTGGGTTATAAATCAAATTTGTGAGAGTGGTGTTACTGTGTGGACAATAGTCGTAGAATGATAATGAAACAATATCCAACATAATTTGTAGATTTGAGAACAAAGCCCTTAGAAGGATATTGGGAGTTAAATAGCATGAAAGAATCAGAAATGAGACTCTGAGAGAGATTACTGAAGTGCCTTCATGGTTATCATCATAAGAGGTAGATAGAGAAGGTTTTAGCATACTCTTTGCACTCTCATAAAGAGATTAGTTTACCAATCTTTCAACTTTGCTACACAAGGCCCGAGAAGAATTGAAAAATCTAGTCATACGTGGCTGAGGAATATGAATCTTAAAGTAAGAGATGATGATGAAGAAGTATCGATTTGAAAGCTCAAGAGAGAGACAGCTAGCAAAATCTTATCGAGGCCCCTTTCGTCAATAAGGGTAGGAGATTATATATATATATATATATATATATATATATATATATATATATATATATATATATATATATATATATATGTATGTATATATAATATATATATATTTGTATATATTTATATATATGTCTATATACATATATATATATATATATATATATATATATATATATATATATATATATATATATATATATATATATATATATACATATATATGTGTGTATATATATATATATATATATATATATATATATATATATATATATATATATATATATATATATATATATATATGTATGTATGTATATATATATATATATATATATATATATATATATATATATATATATATATATATATATATATATATATATATATATATATATATATATATATATCTATATGTATATATATATATGTATATATATATATATATATATAGTATATATGTATGTATGTATATATATATATATATATATATATATATATATATATATATATATACATACATATATATATATATATATATATATATATATATATATACATATATATATATATATATATATATATATATATATATATATATATATATATATATATATATATATATATATATATATATATATATATGTATATATATATCTATATATATATATATATATATATATATATATATATATATATCTATATATATTTGAAATTACTATCTTACCAAATTCTGGCAAGGTCGCCAGTTTGTTACATGCCCGTGCTGGGAGTCTAGCCTTGCTTAAAAGACTCAGAGCAGTAACAAAGAAAATAATATCTAAATAAAAATCAATAAAAGAAAGGGGAGCAAAACAGATAATTATATTTTGATTTAAGCAACAAAGAGCTTCGAGTGGAGTTTGATGGACCGTGGATGATACTTCAGCACAGCAATCACGTTCCCTGGAAAGGGAAATAAATTGAAATATTAACGGAAAACTTACATCTACCAGCTGGGAACACAATGAAGTCGTGTGGTTAAAATCTTTTAACCAAATTAAATGAAAGTGCAAAGCTTAGGGATTTAAACACTATACGTGGGAAAACAACAATGTCACAGGGTGAATTAATTAAGGCTAGGAGCAAACGGCACACGTGGTTTGGGTATAGGGAATAGATTAAAAGGTTCAGTGGGTAGGATCTTTCTTTAAAGGATAAAAAGAAAAAGGGGATGTGATAAGGAAAGGATGGGAGGTTGGGTAAGGATGATAAGGATCTCAAAATTAGACACCTTACCTTAGTAAAAGGAATCTGGTTCCTCCCTTGTTGAGCGTATTTCAGGTCCAGCCTCCCTGATGTCTTGAGGGTGAGAAGATGAGATTTTTCCCTCATGGAGGTCGAGTCACGAAGAGCGAGACCTAGTTTTTCCTGGGTATATTCAACCCCCACTTGGCCCCCAATTGGGGGTAGTAGGGGGGAAGTGACCTGACTGCTGTCCTATTGGTCAGGCTTTGTCAAGTTTCCTTACTTCCTTCACATCTCGCATCCCTCTTTCTCCTGGGATCTCGACGCTTTCACGTGGTTCATAAAAGGTGGCTGGAAATGAGATCTCAAGGAGAGTAGACTGGTATAGGATGGTTGGAGGGGGCCGGGGGAGACTCTGGGTAGGGTCCCAAACCTGTGACCTGCCGACCAAGTCCTTGCTGGTGGGTTCTTTGTTTGATAAAAATGTGGTGTGTTGACCTCCATTATTTACAATATATATATATATGATCCTAGTTCCTTGATATTCCATTATAAACTCGGATGGTATATAACTTAGGAGAGATGAACTTTGATAAATAATATTGCACATATAAAACCCAGGAACAACCCGCCACCCGGCAAAAAAAAAAAGAAAAAGAAAAAAAATACAAATAGGCAAACCAAATTTGTGTCATGAATTACATGTAAATAAACTATAATATAATTATAAATATAAGAAAACATGATACCATAAAAACGTTTTCTTCATGAATTAAATACATGAAGCAAACATAAGACAAAGCAATTATGCAAGCATAGAATACGCAGACAGTAAACATACATTCAATGTACATGAAATTACTAATACAAAATAAAATACAGTTAAGAAATCTGTAAAATGTTAGTCTTTATTTAGGAAATAGAAGAAATAAGAAGACAAGGAGCACTAACAAAATAACATGTTGAAGCAGTATATTCCTGAAATTCTACTCAGGTGTGCAAACATGTTGAAATATTCATACACTTATAAGTTAAATCGAAGTATAATGTAATTCATATCACTAAACATGTTCCTAACGCCAAATATGTCAGATACTGAGAAATATACTATTTTATTAACTTTATGATAAAAAACAAAAGAAGTTTGAAACAAGAAAATGTACGGCGGGGCTTACTCATTAGTAGCACATATATCATGTATTATACTGTTAGAACTCACCGTTCTTTGTCAAAAGGGAACCTTGGAAACACCTAATGATGATCGGTTTCTTTTCTTTTATTGCAAAAGACACACTTGTGGGACTTATTCAATGTTGGTGCCATGATTTCGTTTGTGTTAACTGTCAAAATCTGAATATAAAAAAACAGACGACATGCAATATACCTGCAATGTCAAACTATTATATTCACTTGGAAGTTGGCAACTAGTATAATAACATACTTTATTTTGAGCCTTCTTATCTCCCTTCATTATATAGTCTTTGCAATAAAGTACTGGTCACCCCTGCTTAACTGAAAACAATCTCAACAACAGTCAGCCTATTTATGTTGAGATTTAGACATTTTACAAGCTGACATTCTAAATTATGGGGGACTTTTGTAGAGTAACCAGATATTTTTGCAAATCATCCTTTTTATTTATTTCTTTTTACTAAGTAATCCGACAATTGCGATTATCTTGCAGAAATTCCATAATTTAGGTTCATTGTAAAACGATTGGTAAGATTACAGAATAACCAATTTCCAAAAGAAAGCCGTAATTAAAGCCATATATATATATATATATATATATATATATATATATATATATATATATATAAATTATATACATATAAATTATATATATATATATATATATATATATATATATATATATATATATATAAACTTTATTTTCATCATAACTAGAAAACTTTTAAATAGTTTCACCTTAACTACCTTTGCTAACGGTTCAAGTTTCTCTGTTAAAGAAAATATGTACTAGCTAAATACTGGAAATGGCTTTTGTAAACGTGAGAAACATAGCAGCGTCCCAATAGTTCAAATCAACATATGTGAAGTTATTGTGTATTGTATTTCTAGTTGTGCTGAGCCATCATCCCAAAGAGATTCCTTTAAGCATATGAAAGACTTAGGAAAGACAAATATCTACATATAGCTAAAGCTGATAAATCAAGTTCCTTAGATTTAGATATAATGAACATGACTGATTATGATGATAAAATGTTTGAATTACTCAATGATGAACAGATTTATGGAAAATGGCATTATAATCCATAAGATAAAGACAATGCTTACTTTAACAAAGCTATTAAGAGTGTACCTTATAACTGTAAGCAGTTGATGCCCAGCTAATCATCACGTGTCCCTTGCTACCATTTGTAATCAAAATTCATGAAGAAGACTTTCCTGCTAGACCTATCATAAGTTCCGATGGATCTTGCTCTTAATAAGTATCTAAATGGCTGGTAAGTGAGCTATTACCTGTTCCTGGAAATATATCTTGATACTTTGTGATAAATAATGATTTTATTTGTAGGGGGGGGGGGGGGGGGGGTTTCATTACCTCCACCAAAGAAGCTGGGAGGAGATTATGTTTTTGGTCATGTTATGCTGTTTGATCGATTGGCTATTTGTTTGTTTGTGAACCACTTCCTGGCCAAAATTTTACACATTGTGTGGTGAAATTTGCAAAGCATTAATTGTCATAATGAGACGGGGAAATGATTCAATTTGGAAAGTCCTCGGTCAAAGGTCAAACTGAAGGTAGAGTGAAAGGTTGACCGAATTAACCCTAACCTTAACCGCAAGATTACCCATGGTTGTGTGACACACTTCCCATA
>NC_090747.1:49970452-49980452 GCF_036898095.1 Palaemon carinicauda | reverse complement strand
GTTGGAAAAGTGTATGGTAGAGTACTGATTAATAGGATTAAGGATAAAACAGAGAATGCAATCTTGGAAGTACAGGGGGGTTTTAGAAGAGGTAGGGGTTTTATGAATCAGATTTTTACAGTTAGGCAGATATGCGAGAAATATTTAGCAAAAGGTAAGGAGGTGTATGTTGCGTTTATGGATCTGGAGAAAGCATATGATAGAGTTGATAGGGAAGCAATGTGGAATGTGATGAGGTTATATGGAGTTGGTGGAAGGTTGTTGCAAGCAGTGAAAAGTTTCTACAAAGGTAGTAAAGCATGTGTTAGAATAGGAAATGAAGTGAGCGATTGGTTTCCGGTGAGAGTGGGGAGGAGACAGGGATGTGTGATGTCGCCGTGGTTGTTTAACTTGTATGTTGATGGAGTGGTGAGAGAGGTGAATGCTCGAGTGCTTGGACGAGGATTAAAACTGGTAGGCGAGAATGATCTTGAATGAGAGGTAAATCAGTTGTTGTTTGCGGATGATACTCTACTAGTTGCAGACACAGAAGAGAAGCTTGACCGACTAGTGATAGAATTTGGAAGGGTGTGTGAGAGAAGGAAGTTGAGAGTTAATGTGGGTAAGAGTAAGGTTATGAGATGTACGAGAAGGGAAGGTGGTGCAAGGTTGAATGTCATGTTGAATGGAGAGTTACTTGAGGAGGTGGATCAGTTTAAGTACTTGGGGTCTGTTGTTGCAGAGAATGGTGGAGTGGAAGCAGATGTACGTCAGAGAGTCAATGAAGGTTGCAAAGTGTTGGGGGGCAGTTAAGGGAGTAGTAAAAAATAGAGGGTTGGGCATGAATGTAAAGAGAGTTCTATATGAGAAAGTGATTGTACCAACTGTGATGTATGGATCGGAGTTGTGGGGAATGAAAGTGATGGAGAGACAGAAATTGAATGTATTTGAGATGAAGTGTCTGAGGAGTATGGCTGGTGTATCTCGAGTAGATAGGGTTAGGAACGAAGTGGTGAGGGTGAGAACGGGTGTGAGAAATGAGTTAGCGGCTAGAGTGTATATGAATGTGTTGAGGTGGTTTGGCCATGTTGAGAGAATGGAAAATGGCTGTCTGCTAAAGAAGGTGATGAATGCAAGAGTTGATGGGAGAAGTACAAGAGGAAGGCCAAGGTTTGGGTGGATGGATGGTGTGAAGAAAGCTCTGGGTGATAGGAGGATAGATGTGAGAGAGGCAAGAGAGCGTTCTAGAAATAGGAATGAATGGGGAGCGATTGTGACGCAGTTCTGGTAGGCCCTGCTGCTTCCTCCGGATCCTTAGATGACCGCGGAGGTAGCAGCAGTAGGGGACTCAGGAGTATGAAGCTTCATCTGTGGTGGAAATGTGGGAGGTTGGGCTGTGGCACCCTAGCAGTACCAGCTGAACTCGGCTGAGTCCCTGGTTAGGCTGGAGGAACGTAGAGTGTAGAGGTCCCCCCCCCTTTTTTTTTTTTTTTTTTTTTTTTTTTTGATGTCGGCTACCCCCCAAAATTGGGGGAAGTGCCTTTGGTATATGGATGGATGGATATATATATATATATATATATATATATATATATATGTCTATGTGTGTATGTATGTTTGATTTACTGTCACAAGTCTCAAGTGACTTTATATTCATCAGAAGCCCATAGAAAATAATATATTGCGTTAGTACCTATCGTTTTTGTGTATTTTAATACACTTTCTCCGCGTAAGATAAAAAGTGATTTTCAGTTGAAAGACATCACTACGTAAAATTAGATGAAAACAAAAAATATAAGTTGACAGTAAAATACATGATAGAAAGACAAACATTGTCTAACAAGCGAACAAGCTACACCCTGAATGAAGATGCATCTGATTTTCTACATCGTGTAAACTCACAGGTTCCTTTAATATTTTTTTTTTCTTTTTACAAAAGAGGAAGTGTACAAATCTGTTCTACCAATATAAAGTATAAATGTTCATAGACATAATAATAAATTTAAGCTCAGTATTTTTAGAAAACCTCCAATTGTATCTTCTTACATTCACTTCTATTCCACCCACCATATTGAAGTAAAACTCTCAGTTTATTCCTTGATGTTTTAGGGAGCCCTTAGATTTGTTGCCCGAAATTTTTCGATGATTTTTAAAGAAGATATGATAGCACTTTTAGTTTAAGTATCCAAAATCCTTAAATGACATGGCATTACAAAAAAAGAAAAAAATATATATAATAATAAATTTTCAAATGACAATATAAGAGCATTTATTTATGATAATTAATTAGTTTTATCTTTCAAAAACAGCTGTCTGTAATACATATCTATATTTTTAAGTTAATATGAGTAGTGCATTCGGTTGTGACGAGCCGAGTGTAGGTTGTGACTCAAAAGCGGAATGAAATCAACTGAGTAAATTTATTACAGAACATCCATTTATATGTACATAAACTTCATGCAAAAAAGGCATAACAAACATGAGAGGAAATTTCATGTTCAACCGACACCGCACCGAATAATAGTTAAATGTGAAAAAAACAGACATGTTATTCCAGTTCCTTATCAGTGTGAGAGGAGAACGAAGATACAAGCATAATATATACACAAAATGAAATGTCGTTAGTATGTACGATCGTGTCACACGCGGTTGGTACATGGCTCCCCCCTAAATATGACATACTGTACATGTTAAATAAGGTGCCCTGATCTAGAGATGCGAAATTTAGGAGGGTCACCTGGCAGGAGATAAGCAGGTTTTAGACAATCAACTAAGACCCAATCTTCTTTGCCACGAATGTTTAATAGGAATGCTTTCGGACTAGTCGGATCACTAGGAAAGGGCCAGTGTAAGGGGGTGTTAGCGGTGGCTTGCTAGTGTCGTTACGTAGTAAGACGTGCGTTGCAGAGTGCAAGTCTCTTGGTATTTGATGATTCGCTGGGGGCTTCTAAATCTGGCGTCAGGCAGTAAATTTTCCCATGACGTGACGTATGTGCTGGAGATCGTCGTCAGAGGTTGCAAATGGAAAAAATTTTGCAGTGATGACCAACGGGTCGCCATACAACATTTCAGTTGCCGAGACGTCAAGGACGTCTTTAGGAGTGGTCCTTAGTCAAAGGAGGACCCAGGAAGCTGAGTAAAGCAGTTAGAATCCTTGCAGCAGGACATCAAAGCTGCTTTAAGGGTACGATGAAAACGTTCAACTATTCCATTGGCAGCGGGGTTGTAGGCAGTTGTCTGATGTAGAGGGATGCCCAGAAGATTTGCTAATGATGTCTAGAATTGAGAATTGAAAGTGGTACCCCTGTCAGATGTAATATGCTTAGGAATACCAAATCTTGCAATCCATACTGAGAGTAAGGCAGGTGTACATGGGGCGGACGTCGCAGTTCCCATGAGAATGGCATCAGGCCAACGAGTGGAGCGATTGATGATGGTAAACAGGTAACGATGTCCTTGTGATCTGGGTAAGGGGCCTACAATGCCGAAGTTAATGTGGGCGAAACGATGCTGAGGTTGAGGAAAGTAGCCCACTTCTGAATCCGTGTGTCGATGTACTTTGGAAGTTCTTCAAGAAGTACAGGCGCGGACCAAATCCTTATCATCCTTAGAAATGCCGTGCCAAATGAACATTGTCTTCTGAAGCTGTGCAGTAGAACGGTGCGAGGGATGTGAAAGGTCGTGAATGAAATCAAACAACTGTTGGCGCATGGGAGCAGGAATCCAAAGTCGCGATCTACCTGTACTGACATCACAGAGGAGGGTGGTGTTGAAATCATCGAGTGGGATGTCTTCCCAATAGAGGGAAGTGCAAGATGTCCTACATGCTTGATACTCTGGATTCAGTTGTTGGCCTTCAGACAAGGCATTGTAATCCAATCCCAGTTAAACAGCAGCCAACGTGTTTCTTGACAGGGCATCGGCAACATGATTCATTTTCGCAGGGACGTATTGAAGGGTGCAACTGTATTAAGCCACAGCGGAGAGATGTCGACGTTGATGGTCAGACCAGGCGTCAGACTGTCAAGTGAAGGCGTGCACCAAAGGCAAGTGGTGTGTGCGAAGGACGAAGGGCATACCTTCTAAGAAATGGCAAAAGTGAGGGATAGCCAAGTGAACCGCCAGCAGTTCGCGATCAAAGGTAGAATAACCCGATTCTGTCTTGAACAGTTTTCTGCTGAAGAAGTCCAATGGGCCGAGCAAGCCATTGGCCACCTGTTCGAGTACTGCACCAATAGCGACGTCACTGGCATCGGTAGAGAGAAGTAGAGGGGCATGTGGGATAGGAAAAGTGAGAGCTGCAGCGGTTGATAGAGCCTTTTTTGCATTGCAGAAGGCCGCTTCTTGAAGGGGACCCCACTTCAGGTCCTTTGTCTTGCCCTTGAGGGAGGTGTAGAGGGGAGCAAGAGTGCCGGCAATCGCTGGCAGAAAACGGCGATAATAGTTGATCATGCCCAAGAATTCCTGCATAGCTTTGGCGGTCGAGGGCGTCGGGAAGTTCTGAACGGCTGCTACCTTCTCCGGGAGGGGAAGGACTCCCTCAAGAGTGATGCGGCGTCCTAAGAACGACACTTCGGTGGCGCCAAAGGTAGACTTGTCGTACCGGACTACAAGGCCGTTTTATTGGAGACGGTCGAGCACGATGCGCAGGTGACGGAGGTGTTCCTCTTTAGAGGAAGAGAACACAAGTATGTCGTCCACATAACATAAACAGAAGGGGAGGTCCCCTAAGATGTCATTCATGACATATTGAAAAGTTGCCCCAGTATTACGAAGGCCAAAACAGGAGTAATTCAAGGTGTATGTACCAAACGGAGTGGTGATGGCAGTCTTGAGTATATCTTTTGGGTTCGTAGGCACCTGATAATACCCCTTCAAGAGGTCCAGCGGGAAGAAAATCTTCACTTTGTGCAGGTAGGAGGTCACGTCGGCGATGTTTGGGAGGGGGCAGTGATCCGGTTCTGTTCGCACGTTCAGGCACCTATAATCCCCGCATAAACGGAAAAAGACGTCTTTCTTCAGAACGATGTGTAAAGTTGACAACCAGGGGCTTGGGAGCTTTTGGCAAAGTCCCATTTCCTCCATTTTGGCGAACGTCTGTTTGGCGGTTGCCAATCGTTCCGGTGCCAGACGTCTAAATTTTGCGAAGACTGGGGTTCCCGTCTTCTTGATATGGTGATAAATACCGTGCTTGAAGGGAGCCGTGGGCGCTTGGTGAAGTTCTGGACGGAAAACTTCCGGGTACGACATGAGGAGGTGGGCTTAGGCATCCGTGGGTGCGCTGATGACGAGGGAGAGGTTGGAGGGGGCGGGTTGAAGAGGTGTCAACGAGTACCAGCCCGCATTGACCAATCGTTTGTGGGCGACATAGACCAGAAGGTGGAAAGGAGAGAGGAAATCCGTGCCAAGGATTGGCAATGTGACGTCAGCAACGAGAAACTTCCGATTAAATTTACCATTTCTAGACGATAATGTGAGGTTCTCGTAACTGTAGGTGGGTATCGCAGATCCATTGGCAGCTACCAGGCGGACATCGGCAGACGTAGACAGACTATGTCGTGTCCTGAAGAGTTCCCTTGGCAAAAGAGAACGACAAGCACCCGTGTCTGCCTAAAATTGCATGCCCGTTCCTGCATCATGTAAAAAGAAAAGTATGGAAACACAGGAGGTCACCGCCACCAGCGATGGCCTACTTACACGTTTTTTGGCCACCAATAATCCTTGGCATATATCTTTGCGGCTGCCCCAAATCTGAACTTGTAGTAGCAAAACTGTGGCCGATGGGCGGTATTTAGTGGCTGTTGAAGTCGTTGGTTGTGGCACGAGCGAGTGGTGGGTGATGGGTGGCTTTGTAGACACTCCGGCTTGTCACGGGGTAGGCATATATGTCCTAAGGCATTCACGTCAGCTTCGGTTGACGTTGAATAGGCATCCTCTTTGTCAAGAGTGGAGGTGTTGATGGAGGCTTGAAGGTCGTTAAGCTGCTGTCTATAACGGCGTCGGCTTTGGTCATCAAATCTATTATTAGTATCTATCGACATCGGATATGGCAGCACGTACATGTTCGGGTAAACGGCGTATCCAAAGGGCACAAAGAAGGTTCACCTCACGAGGAGAGCTGTCATCGGCAAGTTGCAGGTGAGCGATACTGGTCATTTCACTGATGGCGAGCAAATTCCTTTCATCCCCCAATGCTTGTTGAGAGAGCTGAAAAAGCTTTGCTATGCGGGCGGCTAGCGACGGCAAGTACTGTTGCAGA
Source organism: Palaemon carinicauda (assembly GCF_036898095.1). NCBI lineage: Eukaryota > Metazoa > Arthropoda > Malacostraca > Decapoda > Palaemonidae > Palaemon > Palaemon carinicauda. The sequence goes on along the minus strand of NC_090747.1, from coordinate 49,974,214 downwards.
AGGTATGTTTTGAGGGTGTCATACGCTATTGGGGTGTCTCCTTGTTTTACAAAGCCAGTCGGATATTTCCGCAAAGGTTTCCTCGGGTATCGCCGCGAGAACATAATCTTTTTTGGTGGTTGAGCGAGTCAGGCCCTTGACATGGAACTGGGTTTTATCACTCTGAAACCAAGCAAACACCTCTCCGCTGGCGAACGACGGAAGTTTCATTTGTGCGGCACCAACTTCCGTGGAGTCCGCAATAGTACCAATGACGGAGGGGTGGGGGTGGGGGTGGAAGGCAATAGGAGCGAGTCGACTTCTGGGGTCACCAATGTGATGAGCTGAGAGAAGGTTGTGACTCAAAGCCGGAATGAAAACAAGTCAGTGACTTTATTACAGAACAACCGTTTATATACTGTATATATATATATATATATATATATATATAGACTCCATGCAAAATTGGCATAAAAGAAATAACATGGAATTTCATGTTCAACCAACACCGCACCGGTTAACAGTTAACGGTGAGAAAAACACATGTTATTTCAGGTCCTTATCAGTGCGAGGGGAGAGCGAAGATACAAGCATAATATATACACAAAATGAAATGTCGTTACTATGTACGATCATGTGACACACAGTTGGTACACTGTCATTAAATGCCCATCTGCTAAATGTGCCAAGCAATCGTCGTAATACGGTTGGTGTTGGCCCTTCAGCAGAAACTAGTGTGTCAACCGAGTGAGACCAATATGGAGGCGACAAAGAGACGTCACTTACTTCCGGGACATCATGTTATACATCCAAGGAGATATAACATTTGTTACCTTTCTCATTTTATTGCCATCTAGACTATCCCAGTGCTGTTGCTAATTATCAGTCATATGCTGCTACACATTACATAAGTTGCATAACACCTTCACAGGTAGTCCTCGTAGTTGCGGTAATTACAAATTTTTCCTTACTTAAAGATCGTCCCTAAACTTCACGGTGATGCACCATTTAACTTATACTTAGTTTTGTCAGTTTTGGAATTAACCTTAATTGACCAATTTTACAAGCAGTCATTAGTATCTTATTGCTCGTTAGAGAGACATTGCATTACTAATTGACTAATGAACGTGAATTCTATAGTATCACCACATGCCAACTGTGGCCTTCACAATTACAATGGCGCAAAGGGCAAGATAAGGTTATTCGTTAATATGGGGCTAACACCACTTCCCAAAAGAAACGTTTACTTGCCCCATTAAAACCCTCAAAGTTTACGTGAACACCAACAGAAAGAAAAAAATAATGTTTCTTACTTACCTTGTCAAGATGATAAGAGAGAAGACAAGACAAGTGCTTCTTTCAAACTGAAAAGCATCTGTGGTTTCCGAATATCTTAAATTCGTACTACTTGTGACCAATTCCTTTCTAATAAGTCTCAGGTTTTATAATAATAATAATAATAATAATAATAATAATAATAATAATAATAATAATAATAATAATAATAATGAACGTAGCAATAGTATATTGTCTGAAATAACATTCAAGTAAGAAAAAAAAATATATGAATAAACCCATCTAACATGATTTTTTTTGTTCACGGTAAGTACTGACCTTGTTAGCACACTCCATCTCCTAGTGAGGGACACAGCCGCTCCAGTGTCCATAACCAAGAAAACTATGCTAAAAATTCCTCCTTTAAGAGGAAATTCAGACAAATAAATTTCCCTCTATTTTCTTAGGTTCTTTCATAATGTCATTCCTATTTGAAGAAACATTATTAACTGGAGACTGGTTTCTTAAAATTCATCCCCTCTATTATAAAGGTCCTTGCTAGATGCCCTTCCGTATTACACCCTAAACAAGCTATTTCGGAACTACAAATTGCCAATTTGTTCTTACGAACCTTGGAAATACGATATGTGCTCCTGATGTACACAAAGAACAATGCCTTTTCTCTATATTACTACTATTACGACTGATAATACAACGTTGTATTCTTCCCCAATAAAGGATCCCTTTCCATGTTACTCTCACTTGAACTATGAGCTACAATAAGCTCATTTCCCAACTCAGTCGCATAAGAAAAGAACATTTCACGCCTGTTTAAAACAATAATAGAAACAACAAATGTTGCTGCTTCTGGTCCACTGCATGACAAGGACCACAATCGTTTCCATTCATGTGTGTGGTCTGGCTAGTTTTCATTACCACGCTGTCAAGTGCGGAACAGTGGTGGTGGGAGACTTTTGCCTGATCGTTTACATAAAACCAACCTAGTATGAGTATCCCTAAGTAGTACAGCTTTCCTTATCATGGCAATACGTAAACCCTTTCTCCACGTTAAGGTACAACCAGTCAGAAAGAGTGCATGGAAATACGTTATCTCTGAAGTTCTCTACTAAACCTAATTTCTTCAGATTATCAAAATTATCAACAATAAGTTGCTCAACTACATGACAATCTTCCACATATTCCCTCGTCCTCTCTCAAGCTTTTGATATATATATATATATATATATATATATATATATATATATATATATACAGTTTATATATATATATATATATATATGTATGTATGTATATATATATATATATATATATATATATATATATATATATATATGAGCCGTTCTTAGTTCACTACAAGTCGTAGGCTACATACATATCCTTATTCATGTCTGGGGTTTGGCCAGTTTTCATCACCAAGTTGGCCAACTTCTGATTAGTGATGGTGAAATACTAGTATCTTTAGTTGAATCTCTATGTGATACTTCAAGCAATTCAATCCTGAAACTTATCTTCCTCATATTTCAGAATATCAATATTGCTATAGATAATCATTATGATGTTTTTAGGTATAATTAGGGAGAAATTGCCATGGTTTTTAATAATACTGTATTAGAAGAGAGAGAGAGAGAGAGAGAGAGAGAGAGAGAGAGAGAGAGAGAGAGAGAGAGAGCCTGGCGTATTCTGAAATTATTTTGAGAGCACCGAACAAAATAAATAAAATGTTCCTTTCTAGCAAAAATAAACATCGCCGATGCGTCAACGTCCTTTGTATATCGAAATTGTTTTGAGAACGAATATTTTATGCTTTTTATTTTGCAAACGTTTCGTAAAAGGATTATGAATCTTTATATTGACTTTGAATGTTCTATTAACTATCAACCTCATTGTAAATGAAAATGGGTGTCATTTATGAAAAAAAAAAAAAAATTCTATCCTCACGGTAAATTATTTCGGGTTACGTTGATAGAAGAGAAAAGAGAATCTTCAAATATTTGATACTAAAAATGGATATTAACAACTGACCCATTGTTCTTTACATATGAGAAAGGATTTCATTGGCCTTTATCTTTTAGATAAATTTCTACATAAAATTTATGTATAAACCCTTCAAATAAATGATATATACTACATGTGAGTGCGGGCGCTACTTAGACCTTTTGACATGAAGTATTAAACGGAAACCAAATAGCTTTAAATAAAATATATAATAAAACAAATAACCATAAATGAAATGGGCTTGAACAAAAGAGGCTAATATTTTTGGCCAGGAAAAAGTAACACCACACTGTACAGGTATAACTCCACACATCGTAATTTGTCAGTTTCTAATGAAAAAAAGAACTCTCTGTCTGCGTTACTATAAGGGGTGTTTGATAGAAAGTATATATGGGAACATTCTGTAGAAACCTCAACATCACCAGGCTCTTAATCGCGTCACTGGGAGGAACTCGAAATATTATTATTCATTTTTGATCCTGAATTTGGGTT
>NC_090747.1:49965452-49967952 GCF_036898095.1 Palaemon carinicauda | reverse complement strand
TAAAAGAAAACGAGAGAGAGAGAGAGAGAGAGAGAGAGAGAGAGAGAGAGAGAGAGAGAGAGAGAGAGGGGGGGGGGGGTCCGTGGCACAAAGTAATTATAATACCATAAGTTGTTAATGACTTTGACTTTGGAGGGATATCGAGAATTGTATTGGTTAATATCCGAATGCAAAGGGCTGAATTGTGATCAATGTAATTTTTATTAACATTTAATCTTTCTTTAGAATTTGATTTGGAGAATCTTAGAATAATATTGATTACTTGGAGACTTCATATTTCAAGTCATACTCTCTCTCTCTCTCTCTCTCTCTCTCTCTCTCTCTCTCTCTCTCTCTCTCTCTCTCTCTCTCTAAAGATTTTAACATAGAAGATAATAATTGTGTACGAACAGAAGATTGAAAACTCAATACCCTTTGATGTTCAATGATATGGTAAAGTTTGGTAACATGGAATAGGTGTTTCCACTTTGGAAAACAAATTATCTTTTTTTTTTTTTACCTCTGCCAATCCCAGTTCATTGACTGATAACGATGATTGCATTGTTGTTCTTCTTCTTTAGTACTATTGTTTGATTAATATATCTATTTATCTTCAGTACAGTAGTAAATAGAGCTTTATATAGGAATATAATTATGGCATAAAATATTTCTCAAAATTTAAAATCGATATTTCCAATGTAATCATTCCTGGAATTAATAGAGAAAAAATACATTAGGTATATACTCGACTAAAACAAAATTAAAAACTATAAATAACAGATACCGTAAAGGATAAAGATTTTCAATTTATAATCTTCCTAGGATTCTTACAAACTTAATGAACCCTTTCAGAAATAAAGCTGGCAAATATTTTCCCAATTTCTTGAAATATGAAATGAAATATTCCCCTTTGAATATGGAAAACTTCTACTCGAACATGAGGAATAAGTGAACTAATTGTGTTTGAGATATTAATTTTTGACGCCTTTGAAGTTATCAACAAGAAACCGTCGATACCTTCATTTCACGAAGACGCCTCTTACTTCAATACAAGAATGTAACAAGACTCAAAAACTCTTTACCCGTCGAAAGCATAGATCTAGCAACGAAGAATAAACCTGATTATTCACACTGATAAATAAAGTCTTCTTACTAATAAATACTTCCCCTGTCTTCATTGTATTGCAAATTACCTTTGTTTTTCTTTAATGTGACTTGACCCAAATTACCTTATAATTATCAAAGGTAATGTGTCTGAACATATTGGATGGGTTATTTTACAAGCCTGAACACTGTTAGTTAAAGAAGGTCAGTTTTAGGTAAATCATTTCTCAATACAAACGAGGACACCGAAGGGGTTTTATATACTACATATCTGGGACAGATAGTCTGAGTGACAAGTATTTTATTGGTCATCCGAGATTAATTTTTTCCGCATTAAATGGTGTGTTAAGCCACTTTTTACTATTAGTTTGTAATACAATTATTATATTAGCATAATTTTCTAGGCCTAAACTGCTTATAGTAAAACAACAAAAGATGTATAAAGAATCATTTTTGAAAGCAAGATGTTCAAAATCTAACTGAAATTCATATCACTACTAATAATCTAATCGTTTTAGGTATTAAATCGATTATTTTCTATTTTTATACCATGTATAACTATCAGAAAATTCATCATATTGTTTTGAATCTTAAATGTATGTAGATATTGCATAGTTTTAATAATGTTTTGAAGGTTCATTTTATAACTGATCTCTGAAATTGAGTTATGAATCTTGATTAAGCAAATGAATCATAAAAAAATATTGTATAATTATAATGATAACTTTTTACAAGATTCTTCGTCTGCTTTGATATCATTCGAAAGGAACTCTCTCTCTCTCTCTCTCTCTCTCTCTCTCTCTCTCTCTCTCTCTCTCTCTTATAAATCTCAGGGAATAAAAGACTCAACCATAATAGGACAATCTTCTGACGCCTCTTTGGGTTGTAATAATCACGGATATTTTTCTAGCCACAGATATTCCTATATATTATTCTTAATGATTTTTTTATATATAAGATTCTGTATCTTTAAGAAATTGTATATATATATATATATATATATATATGCATATATATATATATATATATATATATATATATATATATATATATATATATATATGTTTGTATGTTTGTGTGTGTAATCAAAAAGTAAATGGACTTAGAAACCATTTATAAGTTTTCCCTGTACAAATATAAATAACATGATACATATTTAGCATAAACATTTTAGTCATTACTTATTTGTAATCATTCACGAAAGTGAGTAAAGTTTCTTATATTTTTTTTTCAAATCTATTTTCTCAATATGCCCTAAATTTAGATAAGACTTCTTATTTCTAATAGTTATGAATAAATTATTTTTTTTATTATCAGATGGCTTAGTTAATGATATGAAATAACTTACTTTTGAACATTTTCCTATTTCATTTACGTAATTTACATCATATAATTCAAAATCCAAAATAATTGGTTT
>NC_090747.1:49957952-49960452 GCF_036898095.1 Palaemon carinicauda | reverse complement strand
GCAAATAAGGCTAATGACATCACTATATCATGTTGTATATCACAAGATAGGCAATTGAATTATGAACATCTTAGCAATAGTTTCACGCATATCGGAAAAAAAAGGACCACGATATAGCAAAAATATTTTTCTACCTTTTTGTTACCTTAATTTTGACCTTTAACCCAATGAACTCCTAAAATCAAATCAAACTGTCCTTGGATCATGGCCAATAATTCCACAGATTTTCATGAGATTCGGTCTAATAGTTATTGAGTTATGTGAATCACAGACGCAAACACAGAGAGACATCAAACGGAGTTGGAGAAGGTAATTAAAGGATGACTGTAATGAGTATACAAAATGTAAGATGAATATATAGTTATAACAAATAGAAAGAAGATGTATCAGTATTTCTTCATGAAAAAATAATTTCATAGCTAATACGGAGGAACAGATATATGATAAATCTTTGCTGAGAGCGAGATATTGTTTTGTTAATACATATATATATATATATATATATATTTGTGTAAATATATCTATATATATATATATATATATATATTTATATATTTGTATATATATGTATATATATATATATATATATATGTGTGTGTGTGTATAAATACACACACACACACACACACACACACACATATATATATATATATATAAGAGGCTTGGGCATGTGTATAGACAAGCATATATCTGAATACAAAGCATAGACATTTCTTCCGTAAAAATTCGTTGTCTCACAAAGCAAAATCTCATATGCATTCCATTTCTTTCTATGTCCAGAGGATTTGCCATAAAGATATCCTCTTTCTCAACTTTTAATAGGAACCACCTCAAACATGAACCAGAAACTAAAAGACAGAGAAAGAGAAGACATTTGATTCTTCTCGGAAATGTAGGCATTGCGTTATTATTATTATTATTATTATTATTATTATTATTATTATTATTATTATTATTATTATTATTATTATTATTATTATTATTATTATTATTATTATTATTTTGTATTATTACCATTATTATTTTTATAATAATAAATCTTATGTTATACCCGATTATCAAGATCATTCTTGCATTGTTACGTAGGATTAAAGATCGCCATTGTATCATTAATGACATTATGAGTCTCTTAGATCCTTATATGAAGAGTGAAAAAATATCTTATTTTTAGATCGTAGATTCAGAAAAAAATTCAAAGTGTCATATAAAGACATAATATAATTAGTAAAATGATATATGATGGATATATTAACTTAAGGATCGTCAGAGTTGACAAAATTCCTTCCAGTCTATGAGATTTTATCGCTGTTAGCAGCATAAATAGCAGGTTTAAATGCCTTTCGAAAAGTATTTGCTTTCATTCATTATCAATATTTCATTATGTCTTAATAGTAAATATTTTGTTTGGTATTTTTTTTCTGTTCCCGTGTTTCCTATACAATTCCTTGTACATCCTAAATGTCATTTCAAGCAACCATGCATATTCCAGCATACTAAAGTAGTACTCTTCTATTCTCGTAGTTAATTGATATTTATAAACTTAACCTGTAATAATATTACTCCTGGTATAATAGAGCTTATGGACATGACTATTTTCAAGAGTATACTTATGAAACTTCCATTACATATAAATAACATATAATTAACCTAACCTATCGCTTTATAATTATTTTAATATTTTTTTCTTTTCGACAGAATAATGAAAAAAGAAATTCAAATTTCCGGAGTTGTCTTTTAGCCGTGGATTTTTTAGCTTACATTTTTTGGCGAAGAAATATTTGTCTTAAATAATTTGTTGCAGGTCAATAACTTGCTTCTTATGTACGTTTCTAGGAAATTGTAATTCTTTATTATCATCTTATGTACAAGGTGACAGTGAATTATCATGAATCTTTTTTGGGAAAGGGAAATTTGGGTTATTCCATTATTTGACGGCTGTCAATAACATTTAGCAAAGGGAATTTAGTCTTGTATGATCTGCTGCTGGTCTATAAATGGTTGCTAATGGGTGTTTTTTTAGGGGGGTGGGGGTAGCTTATTATATTATTTTGCCCATGTCATTGACCATACAGTGGGAACGAAAACTCCAGACCAGAAGGGCAGATTTTATTCCCATAGAAGCACCGAAATCTTAACAGAAACTCCTCATGTACAGTAATGAAACATCTCCAGATGTATTTGTATACATCTGAGAAACCAGCTTCATCAATGAAATAAGAGTTGGCGTTTATAATTACGCAATAACTTTTATCTATATTTTGGTTTTAATTATAGTAACATTTAAACTTCCTAATCGCTAGAATGTTCCCAACTGAAGTAACTTTAAATGATAAAAGATTTTGTATTTTCACCGAATTGTTTTCGTTCCGATATATTCTGTATGTATCCATATACCACTGTTTTGCGAACTCGCTTTCCATAGTGATTTTTTGTTTTTGTTTTTTAGATCGAGATAATATATCTTTAATACCGGATATCAAGAAAGGATGAATCAACCCTA
>NC_090747.1:49945452-49950452 GCF_036898095.1 Palaemon carinicauda | reverse complement strand
GTCCTTGGAACTGATATTAGCTCTGCTCAGATACCCAATTCATCAGTGGCCAAGTCCCACTGTACTCCCTAAGCCTTTGTCTTACATGACTCTGATTCCTCTATAAGCTCTGAGGTGCTCCTACTGTACCACTCCCTCGGGATGGATGACATAACCTCCTCACAAGGGCTGCTGAACTTTGTCAATGTAAATCCCCCTTTTTTGCAGAGCTCCTTAACCTCTAACAAATTGACTAACTGTGCATCTTTGCGATCCTCGGCTCTCAAGGAGTCATCTACATAAAAGTTGTTGGCAACTGTGAACCGTGCTTCCTCTGAAAATTCATTCCCAAAGTCGCTTGCTGTCTGTTTCAGCATGAAGTTTGCAATGCTCGGAGAAGAGCAAGCCCCGAACTGGTGGACTGCCTTTCTCCACTCTTTGGGTTCCTTGTCAAGACTATTTTCCCATCAAAAGAACCTGAGGTAATCCCGCTGATGCTCTGGTACCCGTACCTGATGGAATATAGTATTTATATCTCCTGTATAGGCAAATAGACCTCCCCTAAACTTTACCAACACACCCAGCAAAGAGTTCATCATATCAGGTCCCTGCAATAGTAGGTCAAATACAACATGGACCCTGTCTGGCTTACCTGGATGTTGCACACCAAAATGAGGAATGTACCACACATTTCCCGGGCTGGCTTTGGTCACTTGCTCAGCATAGCCTTTCTGTTGCATCTCTGTCATGAGGGCACTATACTGCTTAGCGTAGTAACCATTCTTCACTAGCTTCTTACGAAGGCTGTGCATTCGGCGCAATGCGATGTCCCTTGTTTCTGGCAAGGGTCCATGATTGCCGCGCAGAGGCAATGGCACCTCGTAACTTCCTCCTACAGTTCTAACCCCTTTCTCTATTATCTCTAGCCATTTCCTGTTCTCTGCAGACATTTCCCTTCTGTTAGATGCAACATCGTCATACTCGCGATTATAACTCTCAACCAGCATGCGGTCTAACTCAAGGCGCTTGCTTGTCACTTGGATCCTATTGACATGCTCTTGACACCCTTTGTCCTTTGCTCCACATACTACCCAGCCCAATAATGTTAGTATGGCATGTGGTTCATGGAGGCGTGTTGAATTGATAACTTCCCTTGGCTCGAGCAGGTGAGGAACATTGTTCCCAATTAATAAACCTACCTCAACTTCTACATCTGGGATGTAAATCTCTCGCAAGTGTGGCCAGCGTTCCAGATCTCCGGACCTGACCACATCACACTCATCAATTGGTATGCGAGGGGCACTCAACACCGGGGGGAGCGTAATGCAAGTCTTGCCCTCATAGTCCAATACTGACAATCCGGAGACTAGGCTGCATGCAACTTTCCCTACTCCATTGATGGTTTCAACATTCACCTTAACGTCCTGCCTCTCAGTGCTGCCTAGGGTCTGCTTTAAAACTTCCGAGGCAAAGCATGTGGAACTCCCATTGTCCAAGAAAGCCTTCGTGAAAACCTCCCTTCCTTCCCTTGACCTAATCCTTATCGGCACAACTGACATCCCTGTACCAATGCTACCTACTCTAACTACCCTGAACATAGCAATTTTGTCATATGTTCCTTCCTCCTGAGAAACTACGGCTCTATTTAAACGTTCAGATCTTACCACTTCTACTTCTTGGACCACTTCTACTTCTTGGACCACTTCTACTTCCTGGTGTCGATGCAACAGAGTTGGGTGATTTCCCTTACATATGTTACAACTTTTCTTGTTTCTGCAATACTGAGACCTATGACCACTTCTCAGACAGCCAAAACAGAGCCCCAACTCCCTTATGGCTCCCAGTTTTTCATCAGGTCACATTTGAGATATTTGGTGGCATTCATCCACTATATGCGGTCCTGTACAGTACCAACATGAAAGCGGGGCAGTTCTGTTACATGAAACTTTCCTAGCCTTAGTTAAACACTCAGCCTTGCTTGGTGCTTTTCCGTCTCCTATCCGAGGGGTATCTTCCCCTCTGTTCTTCTGAAATAGGTGGCACCCAAACAGAGGATGTTTCAAGACCCTAGCCTCTCCTTCAATAAAAATTACCAAATCATCAAACGACAGAGTCCTCTTTTTCTCCTCAATAATCTTATCAGCAACTCTACACCATCGAGTCTGCACCCTAGAGGATAACTTGCTAAGGAACAACCTCATTGTTTTTGGATTTTGTAATTTGGCGATGCCATAAGGGACGCACGAAATTGCATTTCTGCAGGCTTTGAGTGCCACCGAGTACTCGTCATACTCTTCCGCGTTGTTTTCCCTTATATCTTTCCATTTAATGATCTTATCCACAAACGCGGTGGCTATCTGTTCAAGGTTACCATATCGCTCCTCCAGCAACTTCCTTGCCTGCTTATAGCCCTCTGAAGCATCTAAGTGGAGGCAAGCCACCACAATCTCATTTGGCATGCCTGTCGTGTATAAATCCAGATACCTCAGCCTTTCCTTATCATTCGTCAACTGGCTACTAAAGACTTCATCAAATGAGTGGATTAACTTAGAATACTTTGTACGATCCCCATCAAACTTAGCTATATCCTGCTTGGGCATCAAGCTTTTAAGGCGGCAAGAGATTAACGCCTGCATGACTTCCTTATTGCTCGAGTCCCCTTGGTCATTCCCGCCCGAGCAACAGCATCCACCTAACCCAATCTCGGGCACTTCCGTATTCCAATGCATGGGTCTCTCACTCCCACTCACATCAGGGTTTGTGTGCTCCCTTATCCTAGGGATGTGAGTTATTTCTTTATCATTCTCCTTAAGATCTTGTAAAACCCTCTCCTCTGCCTCCACTCCAGCTAACTCTGCCTCCAAACCGAGCATCTCCCTCTTAGATTTTAGTGCTGCTTCCTCTCGCTTTATGGCCTTTATCTCCATCTCCCTCTTAGATTTTAGCGCTGCTTCCTCTCGCTCTATGGCCTTTATCTCCTTCATCACCCGTAATTGTGCTGCCGACCTGGCTCTAGAAGCAGCTAATAATACACGCCTGCTCCCAGTAGAACTCGGGCGCACCGCTGAGATCTCCCGGAAACAAACAGATTGCATACCAATGACTGATGCACTATCCCCCAAATTTAAATGTCCTTCCTCTTCCGTGGGCTCTTCAGTGCACTCGCCTACCTTGTGGCCCTGATTAATTCCACTATCCTGCCTAACCTCAAGTCCCTGCAAAAACTCCTGTACCTCTATGCCATCCTTCTCTAGGGCTTCACTTAGACACTGACACAATTCAGACTTGTTCCCTCCTTTTGGGAGACCTCTAACTTCCAATTCCTCTCTCAATTGCGCAACCTTTAGGGTCTCCATTTTCCTAGGCTCCGTTCCGGCCCTCCCTATGAGCTAACAAAACTCCCTAGTTGAATCGTAGCTGACCTAACCAATGAGGGGCCGATAACTTGCACTACCCAATGAAGACCACTACCAGTACCTATGTTGCGACTTCCTATCAATGTCTTTTGTCCCAGTCCTCAACCTGAAATAACGCCTAAAGAAACAGCCCAGCCTCCTACCTGAAAGAACTCCTACCTGAAATAACTTCTATTTGACATGTCCTAGCCTTTACCTGAAAGAACTCCTACCTGAAATAACTTCTATTTGACATGTCCTAACCTTTACCTGAAAGAACTCCTACCTGAAATAACTTCTATTTGACATATCCCAGCCTTTACCTGAAAGAACTCCTACCTGAAATAGCTAAGCTCCTCCTTGTTATACGTAAGTTCTAATACCATGCAGCATGCGGCAAACTAACATCTGTCAAACTGAGAACTTTAGTGACCATTGGCTTAGGATGACAGAGCCCGTAACTGACGTTGAAAAGGGTTTCTTCATATAGATAATCCACAAATTAGTAAAGTTAAATTGGGTAACCGTAATGTTGCGTGCTAAGTTCTCATTTGAATGGGTTCTAAATTGGACCTTCCAAGAAATATTTTCATACCACACACAGAATAAACTTATGTATTAAAGCAAAACTGTGATACCGTTAACCTAAAACCAGTTATGAGGACCTATAGACGATTATACCCAAACCAAATACAGTACCAAGGGACCACATTATAAATATTCCATAAGGTTTCCCTCGACAATCAGGGGTTACCAACTTAAATCAAAATACATGAATAATGACCTGAGAACACAGCATTCTGACTTTCTCCAAGTCTAAATGCACTACACACATCTATTCCTGCTCACCTTTTAATTGAAAATACCTTACAAATAAACTAATCAAGTTCAAATGTGAAAATTTCATGCTATTTTTAATTAAAAATCGACTCCTCTGTCATAAAAAAGGAGATTATTGTCACTTCAAAAAATTTTACACTGCAGGACAATTTCCTCGATGAACTTCGTTAATAACTTGAATATTAATAAAATAATCACAACTTGCAAATTAGGAACATTTAATACCCTCATAAATTTGGGTCCCATAAATGAAAATCTATCACACGAGTTGACAGCAACCAACCTTAAACATGAGCAGACAAAATACCTAATTACGCCTACTATATATATATTTTTTCTTTCCTCCACCTAGCTTGTTGCATGAAGTCGTCAATCTTCTCCTCCTTTTTCTCAGCTTTCCAGAGGGACCAGGTGCGTGACTCCACATGCTCCTTCAGACTTTCACCCACGCCGTACTATGAAACAAATTTTTGACTTTGGACGGCTCTTCTTTGTGGGTTATTTAGTACTCGTCGACATTTTTAAAGATTTATTTAGTCGAAGGTCACTGGAAAAATTATATACAATGAGAAATTCTTATGGTGACAATTCTTAATTAATCTAAAAAAAAAAAAAAAAAAAAAAACATTTAAAGAAAACCCTATTCTCTACACATTTTAAAAACGACAATGTTTTATTGGGAAACTCTATTGCTATAATTTCAGTAATATCAATTCCTTTGTATTCTATTTCTTGCATATTACACATTTTTATTAGCATTTCCAATAAAGACCTCTGGTAAAATAA
>NC_090747.1:49912732-49915232 GCF_036898095.1 Palaemon carinicauda | reverse complement strand
ATATATATATATATATATATATATATATATATATACATATATACAATTTCATTATCAGAATAATGCCACTTAATGGAGATGTGAAACTTTAATCTGTCTGACTCTCAGATTTTGGATATGCGTAAACACTGTGATGCAAACGTCCACACGGCACTGGTGTTATTGGTCAGATTATGCACCGTATAGAACAGTCTATTAATCATCGTAATGATTTGCACAAGAAGGTACGAATACCCATTCACCCGATTCACTGTTAAGTCCCAAAAACAGTCCAATGTTCATCGCAAAAATAGACGACGGGTTTCATGACACTACCAGCCGCCACCAAAAAGTGTTTTATTTCATGTACTTGCTTCGCATAGTATTTACAGAACACCCTGGATGATTTTCGCCTAGTATATGAGCAGAGTCTCTCAAAGTCCGTGTGTTGAAAGAAATTCAACGAAGAAGCAACTTTTCTTGGTTCGTGACCTGCAGGTGTGCTGTGAGGATCCGCTCTGCGAATGAAGTAGGAGAGCTTCGCTCTCAGTTGTCTTAAAGATAAGTTTGATCCTGAGGTTTCGCCTCTGAAGAGCTGTCCTTCCTAGAAGTCTGAAGTTCTTCGAAGATAGACCTTTAGACACTCTACTGGGCATAGAGAGACATATATATATATATATATATATATATATATATATATATATATATATTTATATATATATATATATATATATATATATATATATATATATATATATATATATATATACTGCATATATATACATATATATATATATATATATATATATATATATATATATATATATATATATATATATACACACACACACACACACACATATATATATATATATATATATATATATATATATATATACACACACACACATATATATATATATATATATATATATATATATATATATATATATATATATATATATATATACATATACACATACACATACACATATACATATATATATATATATATATATATATATATATATATATATATATATATATATATATATATATATATATATATATATATATACATATACATATATATATATATATATATATATATATATATATATATATATATATATATATATATATATATATATATATATACAGTATATATGTATAGTTTAATTTTTTAATTCAAATAAAATTTCAATAAAATCTATTTGCTATCCTTTCTTTAAATTAATGCTTACGCCGGAGAATCTGAAGAAGCTGAGGAAACTGGAGAGTTTTTTTTTTTTTTTTTTTTTTTTTTGTGAAATACATTATCGCCACCACAGAAACTGACTTCAAAGTAAATAGCCGAGTCCCAAAGGCCTAAGGACCTAAATGAAACATTGGAACTTTTTCTTATATAGAAGATTAATACTTCTATACGAGGAAGAAGACACTCTCAGACGGGCTCCTATTAGTTGAGCATTATACCGGGGAAAACTGCCGCCCTCATAAGCAAAGGAAGTATTCTGCCTCTCTTAATATGCTGACACTTACAAAATGGTCAAAATATTCACCAAGGAGAGACACAAATAAACTAAGCGGGGGAATCCCAAAGAGCAATTGACCTGGCAAAGCGAAAAATGTAATATCACAAACTTTATTTTGGAGCCCGCCTGTCATCGAAATCAAACAAACATCCGTTGGCAGCAGCAACGTGGTTTTCACAGTAAATTTTCATTTTAATTTATCATTTTATGTACCCTAATGTAACTATTACTATAAAAGTCATATTATTGAACACATATATAAAAGCAGTGTCTGTTTCACTCAATATAATATTAGAAATATTATACATTCCATGAAGATATAGATATAAATATATATATATATATATATATATATATATATATATATATATATATATATATATATATATATATATATATATATATATTCAGCCAAGGCCACAGGAAAAATAAAAGAAGGTATACCGAGCGCTTTCGTGTTATTTCAACACATTTTCGAGGTACAATGCTAAAAACACAGAGAATATCTAACAAAGTAAACTGAAAAGAATGAAAACAAGTATTCAAAGTCCGGTTAAAACTAGTACAGCAGATACAGAACAGTTCAACAGGTGATTAAAAAGAAACAATCTTACAAATCTCGTTAACAACAAATGGGTCCAGTTTGTACATACCCTGGCTTACATTCATTAAGTCACTGTGATATTTGATAAAAGCAGATTCAATTATATTCCTACGGGTTATATTATTACAATATAAAACAACTTTTGCCCCCTCCCAATAAATCATGTGATTAAAATTATTAATGTGTAAAAACAAAGCATTCGAAATTTGTCCCGTTCTCACACTATATTTGTGTTGTTTAATTCTGGTGTCCAGTCCCTTCCCAGATTGTCCGAGATAAAAACAATTGCAGTTCATGCAAGGAACCCTGTAAATGCAGCCCTGAGAAACTTTGGGAGAATTCCTTATTAGTATGCTCTTCAGTGTATTTGAAAATTTAAAAA
>NC_090747.1:49890232-49902732 GCF_036898095.1 Palaemon carinicauda | reverse complement strand
GAGTGTATACAGTAGACTGTATGCGGTTCTCATTAGCCGTTCTACAAGCATACATTTCAGACAAGTAGGATATCTGCCTCTATGACCACCATGAGAACCTCCAAGCAATGCCTCAAGCTGTCCACTCAAGCCCAATCCTGACACTCCAAAGTGAAGGCCACCCACAGCTGCCACTTGTATGTTTTATAAGAGAGAGAGAGAGAGAGAGAGAGAGAGAGAGAGAGAGAGAGAGAGAGAGAGAGAGAGAGAGAGAGAGAGCACATTCTTTCATTCCTTTCACAGCTGTTTCTGAATTTGATATCATCCTAAACTTTGCACAGAACAGCAAAATATGGGATCAATTTGCTTCTGATTGCGTTACCCAAGACGGAATAACATAAGGTGAGGCTGTCGGTTGCTCAGTTCCCACACTGTGACGTCACTAGTGCAAGTCAACTGGGCCTTGCACTTAATGGTTATTTTTTGAAAGTAATTTGTTGTTATTTCCATACACGGAAATATTTTTTTCTCTCCCTATCACTTAAAACAGCTATATAAATATATCTAAGACCCTGCCATAAAAAAATATAATCTTATTGGAATAAAAATAAGGAAAGTAATGAAGGTGAATGAATATGAACCCCCCCAAAAAAACTTTCTTGACTTTTATGGAACATTAACGTTTAATTCCTGAAAATATGAACTAATTTCGTTATGGAATCAGCACCTGGTTTCAACTGTTCCAAATGAGAATATTTAAAGAGTTGTTCCATATCCTTTATTTTACTGAAAAATTCAGGACTCTGCCTAAACAGCACTTTCCTCCTCAGAAAAATGTCACAACGCTTAGGCCTGAAAATTAGTTGGATGATTAGGCTAATGAAAGCCACTTAATTTTCCATACACCGCGTGACTAATCAATAACTATAATTTTACTAACCCCACCATATCCCTAAATGCGGTTTTTAAGAAATCAAGGAAATAAGGTTAATCAGTGTCTGCACAGAAAGACCTCTCAGAAATAGGTCACCACGTATAGGCCTAATAATCTGTTCGAATAAATTTACTTCCATATAAAGAAATTATACGAGTATATACAAAAATAGATAACTTTAGTCCGATAATTTCTTCATATATTACATTGGCTAGGACTATTCTTATTTTGTACTTCATTTCAAGATGATATGTCACTAAAACGTGCACTATGATATTGTAAGTAAATTCTTAACCAAATAGACTTCACGTTTTTAAAAGATATATGCAAAGAAGAATATGCGATTTTCTTTAATCTGTGATAGTTTCTCTGGTAAAAGTCGTAATCTTCTCTCCAGAAATGGAGAAAGCAAATCCTGGCCTCATAGACATTAATACTATCAATTCTTTCACATGCATTAATCCATACTTTGGCCACCGTGGAGTCTTTAGGGAAAACTTGAAAACAAATCCTTTTCTGTCTGGAAGTATAGGTGAGACCAAATATGGAACACCACTAACACATAATACTGAGGTACAACAATGCAACTGACAGAATAACGTTGTGACAAGTGCATCGCTCAGTCGATGTACTGAAGTGGAATTTAGCGATCAGAACCGTCTGTGAACACACCCTATGTTATTGTGATTTGGCTATTTCTTTTTTTCCAAAGAATTTCTCTCTCTCTCTCTCTCTCTCTCTCTCTCTCTCTCTCTCTCTCTCTCTCTCTCTCTCTCTCAAAATAGATGACTAATCATTAATTATTGAGATATAGTTAGATTATCGAGATGAAGATGGATGTGGCGTATCTTAAGCAGGAAAGATGAAAGTCCATGATGTACCGGAATATAAGCTGCTTGGGAGAAAAGGAAGCTGTAAACTAAGAGAAACGTGGCTGATGACAATGCTATGTGGCGCTGGATCTGAGAATTGTGTTGAGGTCAGAGAGATGGCACAGGAAGGGCCCATATGCGTCCCAAGGTTGCCAGAAGATTAAATCAGTAAATAATCATTGAATAATATATTCTTCATTTCCATTTGATAAGTTTTATAAAACCTTTGATCGAAAATAGCAAAAGGCTTGTTTTTCTTAAAACGTTTTAATTACATGATAATAAGAAAAATATTTTCAACGCCTGAGTCACAAAGTAAGAGAAAGGATAACACATAATTCTTGGCAATACATTCACTTATCTGCCGAAGGTTATAATGTTTAATAAAACTGAAACTGATGTAATCCAACTTTATGGAATTTTGCTTAGGTATATGTGAGAACTACTTGCTAATGGAGCTCTAACGAAGTAGATAATTTGCTCTCCCACCCTAAAAAACTTTTCAAACTTCATCAGAACATCTGGCAAATTACGTTCAAACTTACGGACTATATATAATTTTATCTTCTTATAGTTTCATTTTTTTTTTTTTTTAACCATTAAGTCACACATATTGATCCTTAGGTCAATATTATAATTCTATTTCGAATGAAGGTGTTAATTCGGCTTCCCAATAAATAATTATTGTCTTAATGAGTTCAAATTAATATTCAATTGCAACCAGGGAAAATTATACTATTTGCTATCTTAAGTACTTTTATACAAGAGAAATTACGGTCCATTACTCGAATACTTACAAAATGTAAACCTTCTGCGACCTTGATTTCTATTAAATTGGGTATATTTAGACAATTTGCACATCTTTCATTTCTTTTCTGACTTCGATGCATTGATCAAATTAAACATACAACACGGAAATTGGCAATTTATATTCCGGTTGTCTCGACGCTGCAGCTGAAGTCACATTCGACGAATTTGTCCAGCTTCATGTTTCCATAATGCGGCTACATATTGGGGATACAAAGTTCTGGAACGAGGTTGACTTTAGTGTGGAAGCTTCCCCCTTCCAAATGCAAAGCAGTTGAAGAGCTTTCTGTTATGGCGCCTTAGGTGCGAGACTGCATCGTTTCCGGAATTATAAACTTGAATAGGGTAAAGCTGACTTGCTTACTTCACCAAGCTACTGTTTATAACTTATAATTTCTTCTAGTATATATAAATTATTTAGGTGGAAATTTCTTATATGGTGGAAATTGTTAGTGACCTATATACTGAACTACAGTATATCGATCATAACCTTAAAAGTTTTGGGGAGGTTTTTTTTATTGTTATTTTTTTTTTTAAATTCATGTATATATGGGAGTTATTAAATGAAATATGATCTCGGTATTTGTTTTATCGGAAAAAAGAAAATATGCTACAGCATTGGAACTTTAATATTATTTACTGTTCTCTTAGTGGTAATATGTAAAGATAATTTGTTATTCTATTAGTTTCAAGTTAGAAATGTTTGATAAAAAAATATTACATCTATTATAGAAATTCATATTTTTGCATGATATCACAGCAAAATATAGCATATTTCGTTATGCATAAAAATATGCCATCTTACCCTTCATCTGTGTATCAAAATGGTTCCAGACGTTAAAAATCAACGTGGCCAAATCTGAAACTTGAAATGGAGAATATGTGTAAATTCAACGCGTAATTTGCTTATCTCATTACACTGTATTTTCGTTTAAAACTTATAAGGTGGTTTTCTTGACGTCTAAACAATATTCTAAAATCTTACGAAGAAAATTTTTACCTAAACGAAAAATAAAGAAATAAATTAAATGCAAATTATAAGGTAAAAATGCAATATTTTATGGAAACAATAGCTTTTGTGCATATTTCAGGGATTGAAATCATTGTATTTATACAAACCAGTAGTAGATAAAGTAACTTTCATTTCACTAATATCAAATTTACATTTAAGCCCCCTCCCCCAAGCGAAATTTAAATGATTACTAAAAAGGTAAAAATATTTATTATTTTATCTGAAAAAAATGGTTCAGTATAAATTGTAGAGATTATAATTAATATGTTAAAACAATCACCAAGTAAAAAAGTGATTTTTTAATTCAATAATACAGAATTTATATTACCAGCAAATAAAAAATGGTAGAATTTAGATAAAAAAAAAATAACTGAAAAAGCCAATATATTAAGCAAGAAATAGTTGTGATATCAAACAATTTTAAAATAAAGATATCAGCTACCATTTACGCCAACACAAATAAACTCTTGAATTATCAATATAACTAGTATAAAAACAGTTTATTATTGATGAGCAGCGAATACAATAAAAAAAAATAATACAAATAAATAATCATAAAAAAATACTGAAATATAAGTAGTATAATCTCTGAAAATATTACCAAGCCTCCCGTTTATCTCATATCATGTCATCACAGTTTCCAAAACTCAAGAAGGCCCTTATTGCCAATATTATTACGTAAACACTTCATTACTGATGAGCAAAAAAATAAATAAATTATATTTTGAAAAAATCACTAAAATCTAAGAAGCGAAATTACAGAAAAATATATTTCTTCCTATTCGTGTAAGGCTAAAAACACATATTATTATTATTATTATTATTATTATTATTATTATTATTATTATTATTATTATTATTATTATTATTATTATTATTATTACTTGCTAAGCTACAATCCTAGTTGGAAAAACAGGATGTTGAATGTCATTGATTTCCAAAAGGATTTTCAAGATTTGGGTAAATATACCACGGCAGCGTAGATAAACTGATGACTCAATACCCAATTGATACACAAGTTAACCATTAATTCATTAAATTACTCTCTATTGGTTTGATTTTCTTGAACTGCTGAATGGGAGGGCCTATAAATAATGGATTATCAATTAAGCCATCTCTCTCTCTCTCTCTCTCTCTCTCTCTCTCTCTCTCTCTCTCTCTCTCTCTCTCTCTCTCTCTCTCTAGGGAAACGGATTCCAGAGAAAGGGATTGTTCGTAATTTCGGCTTTTTGATTTGTTTTACATTATTTATTTATTTTTTACTCAATAATACTGTGGTCCAAGACCGAACATTGCTGTTTTGAAGTTACTGATCTGGTGTATGCAACATTTTAAAGATATGCTGGTTTATATATGTATTCAACGTGTCATATACCTTTTTATTAATTGGATTATCAAATGAAGTGAGAGAAATGAAAGAAAAATAAGTTTGAAAGGGATTGATGAAAAACTTCACAGCTATAAAATACCGTCTAATTAACTATGAATTTTCATCTAATATTCGTATTGCTTTTCAGAGAAATAGAGAGCATTAAGATTGCAAAGGGGAGTGATATAAATCAAATGAAAGATTAGATATGTGAATGCGGAAGGAGGTCCCTTTTACTTTCTAACTTGTAAACAACAGTTAATTCATAACATGTCCAAGAAAAGAACAGACATAAAGTCAAAACTATGAAGAGGATAAATGAATAGTTTATTATAATAACTTCTGTAATAATGGCTGTTCAATATAGTTGAATTTAATTGTTATACGTCTCCTTTCACGTTGTGTGATTATCCGATGTTGGTTAGCAGTAGTCGAATTCTGTCCAGTACGTCTTTAAAATATCTGCTGAAAGTGAATGTTCTTTTGATATAAACACTTACTACTAACTTTTAGTAAGTTTTGCAACATTCACCTTTTGTCTTTAGACATCTTTCTAGGTCAGTTGAATTTCTGTTTACCGTTGACAGGAAATGATCATTCGGCCGTTTATCTTCAAGCATATACTTTGTGATTTTTCAATTTGCATCTTCAAAACATCTGTTTTCCCTCTCTCTCTATTTTCCTTCTTCAAATAACCTATAGAATATAGATTTGGAAATAACTTAATGCAACTTCACCTCATTTCTCATATATACAATGAATTGGAAAGAATACGTTATTCAGTAATCAATTGATAATGAGAAGGTCATTTCGAAACATTTTTATATTGAAATACATGATCATAAATATATACTGTTTGTTTAACCATAGTAGATCTGAAGGGTCTTTGTAAATACCAGGAGAGTGAATGCAAATATATTCCCAACCATATCATTTAAATCTAAGAATAATTATCCAATCTCTTCTTCACCATTTCACATCGAGACCCTAATACGACAGAAAGGAAATGACATTGACCCATCAAATAATCTCATTCGGATTTCCTTTCCCAAATGACGTTATTTGGAGTGGGGCGGAACTTCAATTCCATTTTGATCCACTCAAGGGCTGACTGTGAAAACAAAAATGAGTTAACACAGATGTTCAGTTAAGGCATTTGGGTTTTTATTAAAGTGCTATAAAATAGTAGATCATTTAAATGCATGGCAATTTCTTATTTACGTCATATATCAGAGAGCCAGATAATCAAATATTCATGTAAGATGAAGGATGATATGGGGAGAATATGTTTGCAGAAAGAGGATGCCAAGATTTTCTAGAAACGTTCTAATTTTTCATCTAAACTGGATGTATCACACTGGTTTCAATACTGTTACTTTTGCAGTACTCTCTTCAGCTATCTGTTGAATCTAATGCTAACTATCACGGCCAAAAGGAGGCTCAGTCCTGCTTAGTAGAAATGCCAGCCTTTACAATGGAAATTTTATCCGACTTATTGCAGAAAAAAAAAAAAAGCTAGGAAAAAAATAAAGTTCCCAACAACTTTCTTCTCTTAAATTCTACTTTTTCAAACATATATAGCTTGATTCGTTCAAGGCGAAAGTGACTAAAACCGATGCAAATTCATTATGAATACCTGGTAACATCGACGATGGTCTTCTTGTTTTTCCCTGATATATTTCGGTCATTTTAGAAGCAGACTCCATAGGTTCTGCCACACGAAGACCTCAAACCTCATGTTGATGGGCTAACATCTCACTGGCATTACCAACATCTGAAAAGCACGAGATAATATACAATTTTCTGTTTGGATATTAAAAAAAAAAAAAAAACCCAACCAGAAAAGGAAAATTACTTGAAGTCATATTTGAGGCAAATACGACTATTCTCATTAAAAATCATTGGAATCGACAGCAAATATGAGTATGTAGAAGTGAACGGAAGCATTAACATTGTTGTATAAGGCATTAATTAGATTTGATGTAAAAATTCGGATAAGACTTATGCCATTATGAAATATTTCTCACATTTTTAACATCTATACAATTTTTTCTTTTTTTCTGATTTCTAGTTTTCATGACAATATTTGATATAAAGCTTAATATCTACTAATTAGCCCTAGCCTCTTTCCTGCTAACATTTGAAATAGAATCCAGGATGTCCAAGGAAGCAAATAACCTATACTTCATTTAGTGGTTGGGGGGTGGGTATATGGAAACCCCCCTTAGATGCTCTTCTATTAGTGAATGTTGATTTCAGCACCTCTCCTAAGTGGCAATAGGCAGGTTTCTTGGATTAATGAACTCTACGCAGAGTTGGAAACTGCGGAGAGCGAATGAAGTGGCTAAAACAAATCAAAGGCTCCTTTAAGAAAAAATAATGGATCTCATCGGTGTTTTCAACAACCGAGAGAGAGAGAGAGAGAGAGAGAGAGAGAGAGAGAGAGAGAGAGAGAGAGAGAGAGAGAGAGATTTCTTTTTTGTCAAAAACATAACACTTCTTTTGTTTTTTACCTTCCATATTTTCCAGCATTCATATTCTTTTTTATATATAGTTTCTATTTCTAGAAAAATGAATCTAAAAATATTTTTATCCTGATATGCCAAGAATGTAATTCTTATTTTCTTCACTTAATTCTGTTTCCAACATTCTTTAGTTATGTCCATTAGACACCAATAGATTTCATTATTTTATTTTGGGAATAATGTTTACTTCTGGTGAGAAATGAACAGTATTTCAAAGGTGTTGGATACTGCTACTACTCATTTATAACTAAAAGACGTGTATGAATAAAAAAACAAATATGTCAGTTAAATAACTTGTTGTAAATGGCTGTAATTAAATCTAATAAAGTGCAAATTTATTGTTAGTGGTGTCCTATCAATGAATTTCCAGTGAGCAGTGGAGTAGGCGAAGGGAATGTGTTATCACCTATGTTCTGTATCCTTCGCATGGAGATAGTAAAAGATTGGACTGGATTGGTAATAAGAGGTTAGCTGACCTAGAGTAGGCACTTAACACTATCCTTGTTAATAGAACACCAAATGCTTTGCAATGCTTACTTACCAGAATGCAAGAACTGGAATTTAAAGAAAGAATGATAAAAGTAAATCAGATAATGTCTAGGTTAAATAAAAATGGAAAATAAAATCCCCAATAATTACACAATTTAATGAGATCAGTTTTACTATATGGACATGAGTCAGGGTAGGACAATAAAGATATCCAACATATATTGAACATATCAGAGCAGAGCTCTCAGAAGAATATTGAAAGTTAAATGGCCGGACAGGATTAGAAATAAAAATATAAAAGAGATTACACGAGGGTCAGTGGATGAGAACCTGGTTATGGGCAGATGGAGATGGTTTGGGAATGCTCTTCACACTCCCAAAGAGAGATTATTTCACCAGACTTTCATCAGGTGTCCTCAAGGCACTAAAAGATTTGGAAGTCCCTGACTTGGTTGGCTGGGGACCATAAAGTGAGAGGAAGAGGATGACGAACGGAGATATATTGATTTAAAATCTCGAGATAGAGGCGACTAGCAAAATGTAACTGAGCCCCTTTGCGTCAGTAAGCGTAGGACGAGAAATCAACGATGTTTTACATATATATATATATATATATATATATATATATATATATATATATATATATATATATATATATATATATACATTTATATATATACATATATTTATATTATATATATATATATATATATATATATATATATATATATATATATATATATTTATATATATATATATATATATGTGTGTGTGTGTGTGTGTATATACATATATATGTATATATTTATATATATATATATATATATATATATATATATATATATATATATATATATGTATATATATATATATATATATATATATATATATATATATATATATATATATTGAATATAAATATAAATATATAAATATATATATATATATATATATATATATATATATATACATATATATATATATATATATATATATATATATATACATATATGTGAATATAAATATAAATATATAAATATATATATATATATATATATATATATATATGTACATATATACATGTTTCATATATATATATATATATATATATATATATATATATATATATATATATATATATGTATATATATATATATAAGTATATATATATATATATATATATATATATATATATATATATATATATATATATATATATTTATATATATATGTATACATATATATATATATATATATATATATATATATATATATATATATATATATATATATATGTGTGTGTGTGTGTGTGTGTGTGTGTGTCTTGGTCTGTCTGTGTTAGTTTGAGTATATAATACTTTACCATATGATTTGTGATTTCATTTATGTCCCTAGAAAGCATGAAAAAAAAAAACATTCGTTTTCTTTAAAACTTCTTTCAGTGTTTATTAGATTTAATGACAACTACCTACAACAACTTATTTAACCGTCATTTTCTTTTTTTTTAATTCATACACGTCTTGTAGTTATGAATGTGTAATAGTAGTATCCAACACCCTTCGAATACTGTTTATATCTCGTCAGAAGTGAACATTATTCCCAAAATAGAATAATGAAGTCTTTTGGAATCCAAAGGACATAACCAAAGAATGTTGGAAACAGAATTGAATGAAGAGAATACGAATTACATTCTTGGCATATCAGAATAAAAATAATTCCAGATTAATTTTTCGGGAAAATGAAACAGTGTACTTATAGAAAAAAACAAAATATGAATGTTGGAAAATTATCCTTCAATTAAAAAAAGGACGTGCATGACTGTGAATATTGAAGGTAAAAATAATAGCAGTGTTATGTTTTTCACAAAAAGAAAATCTCTCTCTCTTTCTCTCTCTCTCTCTCTCTCTCTCTCTCTCTCTCTCTCTCTCTCTCTCTCTCTCTCTCTCTCTCTCTCTCTCTCTCCAGGCTGGTGGAAACACCGATGAGATCCATTGTTTTTCCTTAAAGGAGCCTTTAATCTTTTTTAGCCACTTCATTCGCTCTCCGCAGTCTCCAACTCTGCGTAGAGTTCATTAATCCTAGAAACCTGCCTATTGCCACTTAGGAGAGGTGCTGAAATCAACATTCGCTGATAGGAGAGCATCTAAGGGGGGTTTCCATGCACCCACCCCCCAGCCACTAAATGCAGTATGGGTTATTTGCTTCCCTTTGACATCCTGGATTCTATTTCAAATGTTAACAGGAAAGAGGCTAGGGCTAATTAGTAGATATTGGTCTTTATATCAAATATTGTCATGAAAGCCAGAAAAAAAATGTATCGATGTTAAACATGTGAGAAATATTTCATAATGGCATATATCTTATCAGAATTTTTTACATCAAACCTAATTAAAGCATTATAAAACAATTTTATTGCTTCCGTTCACTTCTACATACTCATATTTGCTGTCGATTCCAATGATTTTTAATATGAGAATATTCATATTTGCCTCAACTATGAAATCAAGTAATTTTCCTCTTCCTGTTGATTCTGATTTTTTTTTCTTTATTAAAAGTATTTAATATCCAAACCAGAAATTATATATCCTTGATAGGCCGAAAATAATTCATGGACCTTTTAATGCCTTTCCGATGTTGGTAATGCCAGTGAGGTGTTAGCCCATCAACAAGATGTTTTGAGGTCCTCGTGTGGCAGAACCTATGGAGTCTACTTCTAAAATAATAGATATATTTTAAGGAGTTCCAAATGAAGTTAAAGAAAAACAAGAATACTACCGTCGATGCAACCAGGTGTTCACAATAAATTTGCATCGCTTTTAGTCACTTTCACCCTCGACGAGTCAAACTATATGTTGGGAAAACTGGAATTAAGAAAAAGAAAGTTGCTGAGAATTTTTTTTTCACCTAACTTTTTTATCTGCAAAAAGTTGGATAAATTTTCTATTGTAAAGGCTGGCATTTCTACTAAGCAGAGCCTCCCTTTGGGCGAGATAGTTGGCAGTGGATTTAACAGATAGCTGAAGAGAGTACTGCAAAAGTAACAATATTGAAACTAGTGTGAAAGATCCAGTTAAGATGAAAAATTGGGAAGTTTCCAGAACAATTCTTGACATCCTCTTTCAGCAAACATATTCTCCCCATAACATCCTTCATCTTACATGGATATTTGATTGTGTGACTACCTATTACATGACCTATATAAGAAATTGCCATGCATTTAAACGATCTATTATTTAATAGCACTTTAATAAAAACTCAAACGCCTTAACTGAACATCAGTGTTGACTCATTTTTGTTTTCACAGTCAGCCCTTGAGTGGATCAAAATGGAATTGAAGTTCCGCCCCACTCCATTATAACTTAGTTGGGGAAAGGAAATCCGAATGAGATTAGTTGATGGGTCAATGTCATTTCCTTTCTGTCGTATTAGGACCTCGATGTGCAATGGTGAAGAAGAGATTGGATAATTATTCTTAGATTTAAATGATATTGTTGGGATTATATTTGAAATCACTCTTCTGGTATTTACAGATTCCCTTCAGATTCTACAATGGTTAAAGAAACCGTAAGTTTTATGATCATATACTTCACTATAAAAAATTTTCCATATTATTTTCTCATTATCAATTGATTACTGATTAACGTATGTTTTACAATTCATTGTATATATGAGAAATAAGATGAAGTTACAATGAATTATTTCCAAATCTATATTTTAAAGCTTATTTGAAGAGGGAAAATAGAGAGAGGGAAAACAGAGATGTTTTGAAGATGCAAACAGAAAAATCACAGAGTATATACTTGAAGACAAACAGCAGGATGACCACTTCATATCAACGGTAAAAGAATCTCAACTGACCTAGAAAGATGTCTAAAGACAAAAGGTGAACGGTGCAAAGCTTACTAAAAGTCAGTAGTAAGAGTTTATACCAAAGGAACATTCACTTTCAGCAGATATTTTAAAGACGTACTGGACAGAATTCGACTACCGCTAACCAACATCGGATAACCAAACACCGTGAAAGGAGACGCTATAACAATTAAATTCAACTATATTGAACAGCCAGGATTACAAGAGCTACTATAATAAACTATTCATTCATCCTCTCCCTAATTTTGACTGATCTCTGTTCTTTCCTTGGACACGTTTTAAATTAATTTTCGTTTATAAGTTAAAAAGTAAAAGAAACCTCCACCATCATTTACATATCTAATCTTTCATTCCATATATATATCACTCCACTTAACATTCTTAATACTGTCTATTTCTTTGTGTAGCAATGCCAATATTAGATGATAATTCATAATTAATTAGACAGCATTCGAAACCTATGATATTTTCATCAATCCCATTCAAAGTTATTTTTCTCTCATTCATAAGATATATATTTTAATGTTTTACACTTCACTTGATAATCCAATGAATAAAAAGGTATATGCTACGTTTGATATATATAGATCAACATATCTTTAAAATGTTGCATAAACCAGATCCTCCACTTAAAAAGGATTCG
>NC_090747.1:49877732-49880232 GCF_036898095.1 Palaemon carinicauda | reverse complement strand
AGTTAAGATGAGCAAATGCTCCTGAAGCCAAGAACTTGACAGTTCCTAGACCTGCAAATAATACCATTAAGAGGATATTTCATTCATGATTGGTTCTTCCCTCCACTTTTAGTATGTTTGCGATCCCACAAAATGTTCTTGTTCGTCATAAAGACCAGGATCTCTATCAATATAATTTCCCGTCCTACAACTGAGACCCCTTTTCCTATGACTTTCTTTTACTGCTAGCATATAAGTTTGAAGCAGATGTAAGGTATCTCGCAATCGTAAACTGCTAAACAATGAAAAGGAAAAACTGTCCTGTTGACATCTTTTAATTTTTTCTTTTACATAATGTTTGGTATTTTCACACGTTAGTATATCCGCAATGACATCACAGACTTACGTAGACTGGGTTTTGCCGTAGGAATAGAGAAAATTCTTGCACTCTATTTCATTTCGAAATGTTTATAAATTAACAATGGTAATGAAAGGTTACTTTGAGCCATTATCAAGAAATACAAAGAGGTGAAAAATTTACACATTTTTAGATTGACGTTTTCTTGAAGGCTATTTCGTTTTCATCTAACTGAAAGATTAGTTTGACTAACGAGAATATATTGTTTTAATTTTTTTCATTTTTTCTGAACTGATGGTTTAAATATGGGTGGGTAATAGTGGTACTTTGAAATTATTATTATTATTATTATTATTATTATTATTATTATTATTATTATTATTATTATTATTATTATTATTATTATTATTATTATTATTATTATTCTTTACAGCACTATATCACGGAAATAATATTAGTTTAGTATTAAAACAGATTAAACAAAAAAAAGATTTTCTAGAATAAACGCAGTTGAGTATTGCTAAAAAATTAAATATTTAATAGTACAAACTAAAAACGATAGAATTTGATAATTTTAGCTAAAACACACACGCAAAAAAAAAAAAAAACCCAAATTAGAATATAGACCATTAAGCCAATGCGAAATTAAAGCAAACTTAGCAATGAAGTAGTTTCAAGTGTTTAAAGTTATCCTGTGTAATTTAGAATAATACACTAGTAAAACAATTAGGAATCTTATCCTTCATTAGAAAAAAATTAATAACTTACCATCCAATTCACGTTCAATGTTATTACCATATTATTATCGGTGTTATTTTCCTATGACTATAAAATCCACCATTAATTTGAAGTCATAACAATCTAAATCTTATTTTTATGGTTGGCCTTTATCTAAACGTTACATGCTTGGGTTTTTAAGGCTGCATGTATACGAAATATCAGAATTCAAATTTTGATGTTTACATGAAAATGCTAATAGTATCACGACAATAATTTTACAGGCACTTCGTAAGAATACATTGCCTACTGCTTATCATTACCATCTCCCCCAAAGCCTATTGACGCAAAGAGCCTCGGTTAGATTTCACCAGTCATATCTATTTTGAGTTTTTAATTCACTACTTTTCTATTCATCATCTCCAACTTCATGCTTCATAGTTCTCGGCCATGTTGCCCTGGGACTTCCAACTCTTCTAGTTCCTTGTGGGGCCCAGATAAACCTTGTGTGAAGTAATCTCTCATGGCGAGTACGAAAAGAAAGCCCACTCCATCTACATTTACCCCTAACTATGGTCTTCACATATGGCTCTCGAGTAATCTCTCTTATAGTTTCCTTCCTAATCCTGATATACCATTCAACTCTTGATATCCTTGAAGAATTATTCTTAAATCTACTTAATATATTGGATAGTGTTTTATTGTTCTACTACGACTCATGTCCATACAGTATCACCAATCTCACTAAACTGATATATATATATATATATATATATATATATATATATATATATATATATATATATATATATATATATATATATATATATATATATATATATATATATATATATATATATATATGTATATGTATATATATATTTGGGCTCAGGCCATGTCGTCCTGATGGAAGTTCCCTCATTAGTAGCTTCCTAGGTTATATTTGACTACAGTGATATATCCCAGAGAATTTACCAAATGTATCCAGAATTCTAACTCCTGGAGCGAATATTCCTTAAAATTGGATATCGCGTAATCAGAGGACGTATTCTTGACACGTCTCATAGCTATCTACACCCCTAATAGCGTTTTCGCTTCGAGGGGGAAAAAGTAGCCAGAATATAGGAGAGTCGTTAAAGAGGCAATGCTCTCGAGACTCCTACTGTACTGTAAATAGTGCGCCGAATCGCCACCGCGAGGCACCACCAAGCCATTCTTTCTTTTGTAGCTTCGTTGACCAGTGTTATCCCGTGTTATCTCTCGCTATTTTGGAGTTATTTGTCGCTATGATGTCTTCACCAGCCTTATCAGCTTCTGGAAAGTTAAGTAATATCTTTGAATTGTGTAAATGTAAGCTCTTGCCTGTTTTACCCTTCGATTGAGATCGTAATTAACGTAACAAGAGCTGTTGCCAGCCGGATGGCGTCATGAATGTGGTCCTTCTTC
>NC_090747.1:49869009-49872709 GCF_036898095.1 Palaemon carinicauda | reverse complement strand
CTCCATACTGATGGTGTTAAATAATAATAATAATAATAATAATAATAATAATAATAATTAAAGTATACATATGGGTTTTTGTTAAGTTCCTTTAAGACGTGTTTCAATCTGGAGAGGACGTCTGCTCATCCTCTGTATTATGTTTGAGGTCAGCTGGGGAATAGATGATTATGAGTACTGCAGTATATACGTGGCCAGTCAGGATGCGTGTAGGTGTCGTCTCTTATTAACCGCATAGAGCAAGGTGAGACTGAAGGTTGTACTTTGTATGATACGTGTATCACGCACACTCGTACACTGTAACTGTATTCCTGTCGTTTTTTTTTTTTTTTTTTTTTTTTTGAGTATCATTATCACTCTCCCCTCGCACTAAAAACTGTCTATTCATGCGTGTATCTGAAGCATTGTGTTTGAAGTTTTGTGCGGTTCTTGCTTGAAACGTCTCGTATTTTTGTTCATGCTGCGTCGAAATAAAGCCAGTTGAAATTAACCCGTGTCTCGGTTATCACCAAACTGCTTGCTCGCACTACTTGTAGCCAAGACCAAGATCCAGAAAAGAACGGGACTGGTTACGCGGAATCATTTCTTTTAGTAAAAGATACTGGTAAAAAAAAAAAAATAAAAAAAAAAAAAAAAAAAAAAAGCTAAAACATTTTACTTGAATATTGTTAGCCCAATGCTGAACCGCTTCTCCGCAGTTTTTTGCTGTTTTAACATGAGAGGAATAACCAAGTTTTTACGTTTAGACGAACGTTTCTTTCGTTTTCCGAGAAAAAGCCAGGTCTATTGCATCTTCAACATAACCTAGATGATGCTGTGATTTGCTCTGTGCGTTTTTGCAAATATTGAATTACCCACAAAAATTCGGGATTCAAGTCGAAAAAATCGAGTTTTGTATCTGGTTTTACCATCGTAAAATGTATAGTCAGCGGCAGATGAAATAGAGACTTTCTTATAAGTTAAATAAAGTGAAACTGCTAATTTAATTCATTTTATCGATAAGTGGTTTGGCATTATCATTTTTTTTCTATATTTGGTGACAAAGTTTCACGAAATGATTTTGAGATGAATTATGAGCCAAAAGTAATTCTACAGAAAATTATTGATGCAATGAAAACTATGTCAGTAGAGATTAAAACAAGTCGCTAATTTATGAATTGGAATTGTCTGAGGTTGATGTACCTAATGATATGGACTGTTTCTCTGCTAGAATTTCTTTGTATTTTAGAATAAAATAAATAAATAAGTTAAATGCACCTAATAAGAAGGAAGAAAGTGAGTGTTGAGCATGAAAACTAATAAATCAAATGTATTAATACTGAAATGATATCGAAAAGCTATTTGTCCTTTGTTTTATTGAATAAATGCAAACAATAATGTATTGGATGATAATTGACTTTTTTTATCCATATTAATGGCGGGTTTCATGTTTTATGACCTTTGGTGACTCTGTGTCCCTGTGAGTGAAATAAACATTAGAGTTAAAGGGGAAAAAGTTTTAAACGAAGATAAATTTTGGTGAAAGAAAAATATTAAAGAAACTGATCGCTTAATAGCCTGTTATCAGGGAAAGGAATATCTAGTAGAGATCAAAATCTACATAAGACTTTGGCAGAGAGCTGCTCACATGACTACCTGTGTGGAAAAGGTCAGCAGATTTAGCAGACCCGTTCTTTTCTGGATCCTGGAACAGCCTACTGTCTAATACCGAGGCGGAGAACGATTGGAATCGCAATTGTGATTCGGTGGTGAAATTATTAATTAGTTTAATTGGGATTTTTTTTTTTTTTTTTTTTTTTGCAATCCATGAAAAAATACAGTATCCTCGAACCGGATGTGGGACCATACATAGGATCTAAACCTTTACGAAGAGGATTAGCAAATCCTTTCTATTTAGCTTTCTTTTTCAATAGTATAATGGATATAAATAACCTTTAAATAATAATAAAAAAAATAATAACAATAATAATAATAATAATAATAAAAATAATAATAATAATAATAATAATAATAATAATAATAATAATAATAATAATAATAATAATAATAATAATAATGGTGTCAACTGTTTTAGGCCAACACTAATTTGCTGTATCTTCTCTTGTTTTCAAGTACAGAATTCTGAAGGGCAAGGGATGTGCAAATAAATTTATTCAATTCAAACTAATAGGTTTTTCAGTAGTTAACGAAAGGTTTTAACAAGGCTTATTTATACAGGAATCATTATCCTTACCCTTGAAAGCTAATAACAACACAAACTTCACAGCCATAGCAAGTAAAAAACTTATGCGGCTTTCTTAATATTTTTTTATGGCTAATCATCAAATCCAGTATGAATATGAGTGTTCACGAAATCACAAAATGTTAATGCGTGCCTCATCGCACTGGAAGAGTGTCCAGACTTATAAAATTAGTCCGTCAACCGGTGTTAAAGAGTCTTGTTAAATTATATTCCGAAACTTCGAGACTATTCATAAGATTTTGGACTATCCTCAAGTCAATGATATCTATGCAATGTATCATAGACAACCCTGAGTAATGATAGAGACTCCATTCTAATCTTATTATAACTATAATTCAATTGTACAATAAATAAAAAACGATTCACACACACATACACACACACACACACACACACATATATATATATATATATATATTTATATATATATATATATATATATATATATATATATATATATATATATATATATATATATATATATATATATATATATATATATATATATATATTCTGCTCAAGCCACGTCGTCCAAATGGAAGTTCCTGAGGTAGCTTCAAAAGGGATATATTATATACTACAGTGATATTCCCAGAGAATTAACCTTCAGGTTCCAGAATTCTAACTCTTGGAGCGAATATCCTTAAAATTTTTTCAAGGATATCGCATAATATCAGAGGACGCAGTTTTGACACGCCACATAGCAATCTGCTCCCCTAATAGCGTTTACGCTTCGAGGGGGACGTGGCAAAAGAATAGAAGGGGGCTGTAACAAGGTTACCCCCGTTCCCGTACTACTATTGACGACCACCCCAGCGCCATTCCCAGATGGCGGACATTCCTAATTTTGTAGCGATTTCGTTCAGTGGTGTTCCCTGTTGATCTAACTTTTTGATCGATTTTTAAGGATTTATTATGCATTTTCCAACTTCTTTCGCCTTCGGAAAGTTGAGTATTGAGTCTTTACAATAAATAATTTTTAGCTCTCTTTTCACAGTGAAATTTGAGTGATTTATTGTGTTTAGAGCTAGCCTGTACCGGAGGCGCTATGAGCGCTGTCGTTTGTTGGGCATGTTATTTAGTTAGCAGAACGACTTCCCAGTTTTTAAATAGCATCATATATCATTAATTGATTATTTAATTATGTTAGCTATTTAGGCAATATATTCTTGTAAAGATATTTACATTATGTATATTTTTCCTTTCCATGTCGATCGTATAGTTAGAGTTTCAGAGAGTGGGGTAACCGAGATCTCGTCTCGCTTAGGTACCTAACCTAGGCGTGTTATTATACATTTGACATTCCCCAGTTACCCTTGTGTATGGTGATTTCAATATTGTAGAAATGGGTATCTCTTTAAATTAGATGAAACTTTACACCTCTCAAAAAAGTGAGATTTAGGAGTAATCCCTCTTCCCTCTGAGTGTAACCTCAGGCTACAACCTTAGCGGGTCGAC
>NC_090747.1:49861509-49866509 GCF_036898095.1 Palaemon carinicauda | reverse complement strand
AAGGAATAGTGTTTCTTCGTTAAGCTGACTGATAAATCAGTCTTCCATACCCCACAGTATTTAGTATGAAAGGGACAGTGAAGTATACACTTCCCTATCCCTAGGGGTTAGAAAACCCCTTTTTCAGTTGAAATTCCTTCGAAAAGGAAATTCCTATCATTTAATACTGAGGATAGGTACCAGCATTTGCTTGCAAGGGATACACAAGTATGTGTCTCCTACTATCCCTTTATAACTTGCTACCCTAAGCTATTCTGTTAAGATATGACTTTTGATTTATTGGTTATCAGTGAGATAATCAATCGTATACTCATTTTGTTTTCCTTTCTTTATAGGAGGAAAGCCAGATGTCATGTGTTGTAGTCTTCTGCAAAACTAACAGTAAGTGTTTTTACGGACATAATGCATGCAGGTTTCATGCCCCCTGCAATATTATTTCCGAACACCTGCAGTATTGGAACCCACAGGCCTGCAAAGTATGTCGGGCCCTATTGTACGAAGGTTTCAAGAATCCCAAGTCGGTAGAGACTAGGGATGCAGCTTGTTTCAAACTACGCAACTGGGTGAGAAGCTTTCAGAAATTCTCTCCTGGACCTTACTTGCCTAATGACAAGATGCGTAGGTTACTATTTCCAACAGCGAGTAAAGAAATAGTGGTACCCCAGACATGAGGTACATTTCCCGATGGCCAGATAACCTTCAGGAGGGAGGGCAAAAGGCGCCCACGGGAAGAAGGGGAGAATGTCGGGTTGGAATTGTCTCCGTCCCAACAGGCTCATGAGCCAACGACATCGATATCTCCGCCTTCTATCCCTCTTTTAGATGGAATGAACCAGTTATGGGCCCAAGTCAAGAGCCTTGTAGAAAATTTGTGCAAACAGAGCACAAAGCAGGAAGCAAAATGCAAGGTAGAGCTTGGTAGAGCTCCACTTGTCGCTCCTAAAGGGTCGTACAAACGACTCGTAGATCAAGACCTTCCGACATGCACCACAACCAATCCCTGAAGGCTTGCGGAGCTAATGCCGATTATAAACGGCAAACT
Source organism: Palaemon carinicauda (assembly GCF_036898095.1). NCBI lineage: Eukaryota > Metazoa > Arthropoda > Malacostraca > Decapoda > Palaemonidae > Palaemon > Palaemon carinicauda. The sequence goes on along the minus strand of NC_090747.1, from coordinate 49,865,467 downwards.
CTAGATCTCGGAGAAGATGGGTGTTGTTCCCTAGGACAAAATCCAATTCTGTCCAAGACTTGACGCTTTCCCGAACTGTTTAATTAGACTGAAGGATGAACCAACATCAGGAAAAGGAACGGAATCAAAGGAGTTTATGATTCTCGACAATGATAAAGCACAGGCTATCCTATTAAGCAGCTTAGAAAAGGCGGGTTAATCGGTGTCGAAGGTATCCACACCAGGTAACAAGCACTCTTTCTTTCTTGTTCCTGTTTCAAAATCCTTCCCCTTTACGGAGAAGGCTTTCAAATATGTCACTGAGACAGGTAAACCGTGTCCTACACTTAAGGAGTGCGAGCCTCTGTCACTAGCATTTCCCACACAGGAGAAGAACTGGAAGGAGGCCCATTTCACCTTTTCAGTAGGAAGACTTGAGGCGGATGTCGCCAGTCGACAATTTAAGGAAAATCTTCCAAAATTATCTGAGTTTCTCTTACAGAATGAACAAGAAACAAAGGAGAGACTTGCAGCCTCCTTATCTCTACAGAACTACGTAGAGTTCTGTTTGGCTCATCAAGATACCCCAGACATGCTTAAGGTCTTAGCCAAAATACATATGGCTACTTTGGTAAAAGATCTTTATGCCTTTATAAAGGCTAGAAGAACATGTAGGAAGTTTGTGTTAGCTATCGCAACAGCGAAACATGATACAAGAAAGCTAATATTTTCAAACATCTGGGGTAAAGACCTCTTTCCAGACGAGGTAGTCAAGAAAGTGATTAAGAACGCCTCCACGGAGAAAGTAGGACTTCTCGAAAAGTGGGGCATCCTTTCAAAAAGAGAATTTCTAAGGTTGTGGGTCCCCAACCTAAAAGGAAGATGGAGAGGTCTGGAAATCCATTTCGAGTGGTTCAACAATAATCCACAGTTGTAGTGACCGAGATGTCACAGACAGATGGTCGAAAAGATATTCCTACTGATCAGTCGAAGCATAGAAATACTTCTAGTAGGAGGGATATTCCTTTAGGATTGCTGGACCTTCGATCCTTGGGTCCATGGCCTAATCAAGATGGGACTAAGATGAGAAGTGGAGATATCTCTACCACCATTTCCTCAATTCCTCCGATAATCCAAAACCCTCCTGGACGAGTTTACCTGGGAGCTCTAGAGCATACAGGTGGTAAGGAAACTTTAGTCCATCAAATTCCAGGGAAGGCCGTTTTGTGTTTATGAGAAGGACTCGAGAAAATTCAGTCATTCAGGACTTATTGCCACTCAACAAGTCCAAATAAAACGAGTTCAGGATGTTTATCCTCCTGAACATAAGGACCCCGCTGCAAAAAAAAAAGGGTGCCTATAGTCTTACTAGACCTGAAAGTTGTCTATCGGCAAATTCCAGTCAATCACCCTTCCCCCTCCTATCTAAGACTCAAGTTACACAAAGTAACGCACTTCCTAGGAAAGATACTCGTTAGACTAGACAGAGTCCTAGCTGCCTTCATAAAATTGGCAGACACAGTCATACAATATTTAAGCCAGAGAAAGGATCAGGCAACAATGTTCCTGGACAAGAGGCTGGGGTGGGCAGCACCCAAGGTGGCTGGTCTATGAACATCCAAAGAAATGATCCGGTCCCCGGAACATCGTGGATGAAAGATAAACTTCAAGAAGTCTCGATTCTCTCCGGCTCAAAGGTTTCAATGACTGAAAAGCCATTGAAGCCTGTTGTCACTCCAATTCTCCTTTCCTTTGGGAAGGTAAAAGGAGATGGCAAGGTCTGTCAAGAGACTCCGGTAATCAGTCAGATTCCCAAAACGAGAACAGGGAGGAACCCTGTTCTCTTTCCAGTTCGCAATAGAGACAGGTCCTGTGCTGAGAGCACTGCTGCAAGCTGCACTGGGAGCCTGGAAAAAAACAAGCATCAAACGCTCGAAGAGGCCAAAAAAGACCAATAGCAGTTTTTCATTAATTGCTTCCCTAAGAAAGGTCAAAGCCCGAAAATCCCAAGACCATGTTGGTCCAATCATGAGTAGGGAAACTCTCTCCAAGCAGATCTGATTGTCTACTGCTGATCTTGGACTCCGAAGCGATAACGAGACGCTGCAATAGACGATGCTAAGGAACGTCTCATAGAGTCTAGGTGTAGTTAGCCATCCATTACCTAAAGGGATGGCACCTGTCAGCAGTTCACATAAAACCAATCCGCAATGTGACAGTGGATGCTCTACTCAGGGTCAGGCCGATAGAGTTAGAATGGTCCATGGACGCAGACCTATTCTCTCCCAGATGGGAACAAGTCCCCGGACTGCAATCTGACCTCTTCATTACGAGCACCGTAAAGGAACTACCTTGATGTAGCCCTATACGAAGATCCTCTAATTTGAATGAAAGACATCATGTGTCTGAAATGGAAGGGATAGACTTAGGATTTCCCGTTCATCCCGTCCAATCACCTGCTGAGAGTCCTCAACATGCTGAGATCCTTCCAGGTGGGAGTAGCTCTGTTGGCTCCCAGGTAGCCCAAGAGTAATCTATCCACCTTGAGGAAGGAACAGAGGCTGAGGCTGTCCTTTATTCTGAACCCGGGACAACTACAGAAGGTTCAGAGATTAATTGCCTTTGATTTATTACAGAGAGCCCAAACCCTTCATTGCATGATTTTCTGGCCCTAGCGGTTGAGCAAAGTTTTGGGATCTAAAAAGGCAATATAGAATTCTTAGAGTAATACAAGTCTAAGTCAACTACAAGACAATATGAGTCATCATGGAAAAAGTGGGTTGCTTTCGTAAACGCAAAAGGACCAAGCGAGATTTCAATGAACTTCTGCATGTCCTTCTTTATCCATCTTCATAACCAGGGTTTGGCGGGCAACACGATAACTACGTGCAAGTCAGCCTTCACTAGACCTCTTCTATATGTCTTTCAAGTAGACTTGGCGAATGAGATCTTTAATAAGATCCCGAAGGGATGTGTGAGGCTTAGGCCTGCTGCACCACCAAAGTCCATCTCTCGGTCTTTGGACAAGGTCCTACATTATGCCTCATCCTTGAACAATGAAGATTGTTCGCTTTATGATCTAACCCAAAAGGTTATTTTTCTGTTCCCTATAGCATCAAGGGCTAGAGTTAGTGAAATAATGGCCCTTTCTAGGGATGAGGGCCACATTCATGTCTCAGAAACAGGAGAACTGAATCTCTTCCCTGATCCATCCTTTCTCGCTAAGAATGAGCTACCCACTAAAAGGTGGGGTCCCTGGAGAATCTGCCCTCTGAAAGAAGATGTCTCTCTATGTCTGGTAGAGAGTCTAAAGGTCTATCTTCGTAGAACTTCAGACTTCAGGGGAGGAGAGCTCTTTAAAGGCGAAACCTCTGAATCAAACTTATCCCTGAAGCAACTGAGGGCGAAGCTCACCTACTTTATTAGTAGAGCGGATACTGACAGTACTCCCGCAGGTCATGATCCGAGAAAGATTGCTTCATCACTGAACTTCTTTCAGTATATGGACTTTGAGCGTCTTTGTTCATACACTGGATGGAAATCATCCAGAGTGTTTTACAAACACTATACGAAACAGGTACATGAACTGAAACATTATGTAGTGGCAGCAGGTAGTGTATTAAAACATGCTCCTTAATTACTGTTATAAACAGTGAAATGTCCTAACACATATACTAGGTGAGAATCATCCACAATGTTCTACAAAAACTATGCTAAGCAAGTCCATGATCTGAAGCAGTATGTGGTGACATCAGGTAGAGTACTTAACCCTCCGTCTATTTTTACGATGAAGAGCTAATTGACTGGGACTGTCAATTAAAGAGAGAAGGGGTCATCCCTCTTAGGGTGTGACCTCTTTTGATTAAGTGTTACCATGGTGACATTAAGTCTGTTCAAAATCCCAGGTGTGGAATTATACAGATAGCACTAGTGCCGATAAAAGTAACCAGTACAGGAATTATGAAGAAAATTTGTTTTA
>NC_090747.1:49849009-49854009 GCF_036898095.1 Palaemon carinicauda | reverse complement strand
TTCGGTGATTTTATTTGAATCAAACACAAACGATAATGTAAATGTAAGAATGCATGCACTCCTTTAATCCTTATTATGAACATAATTGACTAATGTTGACTTTCCATACCGGTTTAGGGTAAAGGTACTGAACATAAAATCTCCTTTATCTAATAGCTGCGAGTGTTTGTCTGACACTATGTGAGGAAATTGACTTAATATCTGAGAGAGAGAGAGAGAGAGAGAGAGAGAGAGAGAGAGAGAGAGAGAGAGAGAGAGAGAGAGAGAGAGAGAGAGAGAGATCCGTCAGCCAGCCGCCCGTACAGCAAAGCTTTTTCAGCTCTCGCAACAACCGTTGGGGGACCAAAGGGCTTCGCTTGCCCTCAGGGATATGACCAGTATCGCTCGCCTTCAACCTGCCGCAGATGGCTCTCCTCGTGAGGTGAACTTACTTCGTGCCCTTTGGATACGCCGTTTACCCGAACCTGTACGAGCTGCCATACCCGATGTCGATAGTTTACCCATAAAGGACTTGATGACCAAAGCCGACGCCCTTATGGAATGCCACTTCAAGACCTCCATCAACGCCTCCACTCCTGCCTATTCAATATCAACCGAAGCTGACATGAATGCCGTAGGACATACACGCCTACCCCGTGACGTGCCGAAGAGGTGACAAAGCCGCCCACCACCCACCAATCGCTCGCGCCCCAACGAACGACTTCTACAGCCACTTACTACCTCCCATCCGCCGCAGTTTTGCTACTACCACTTCACATTCGGGGCAACTGCGAAGAAATGTGCCAAGGATTGTCAGTGGCCAAAAAACGTGTAAGTAGGCCATCGCTCGTGGCAGTGGCCTCCCGTGTTTCTAATCTTTTTTTTTTACAGGATGCAGGAAAGGGTGTGCGATTTTTGGTAGACACGGGTGCTTGTCGTTCTCTTTTGCCAAGGAAACTCTTCAAGGCACATCGTAGTCCGTCTACATCTGCCGACGTCCGCTCGGTAGCTGCCAACGGATCTGCGATACCCACCTACGGTTACAAGAACCTCACATTATCGTTCGGAAACGGTAAATTCAATTGGAAGTTTCTCGTTGCTGATGTCACAATGCCAATCCTCGGTGCGGATTTCCTCTCTCATTTCCACCTTCTGGTCGATGTCGCCCACCGACGATTGGTTAACGCAGACTCTTACTTGTCGACACCTCTTCAACCCGCCCCCTCTAACCTCGCTCTCCACATCAGCGCACCCACGGATGCCTACGCCCACCTCCTCACGTCGTACCCGGAAGTTTTCCGTCCAGAACTTCGCCAAACGCCCACGGTTCCTGCCAAGCATGGTATTTATCACCATATCAAGACGACGGGATCCCCAGTCTTCGCAAAATTCAGACGTCTGGGACCGGAACGATTGGCAGCCGCCAAACAGACATTCGCCGAAATGGAGGAAATGAGCCTTTGCCAAAAGGCCTCCAGCCCATGGTCGTCACCCTTACACATCGTTCTGAAGAAAGACGGCTCCCTCCGTCCATGCGGGGATTACAGGCGCCTGAACATGCGAACAGAACCGGATCACTACCCCCCTCCCAAACATTGCCGACGTGACCTCCTACCTGCACAAAGCGAAGGTTTTCTCTACACTCGACCTCCTGAAGGGGTATTATCAGGTGCCTATGAACCCAGAAGACATCCCCAAGACCGCCTCACTACTCCGTTTGGTACATACACCTTCAATTACTCCTGTTTTGGCCTTCGTAATGCTGGGGCCATGTTTCAACGTCTCATGGATGGCATCTTAGGGGACCTCCCTTTCTGTGTATGTTATGTGGACGACATACTTGTGTTCTCATCCTCAAAAGAGGAACACCTCCGTCACCTGCGCATAGTGCTCGACCGCCTGCAACAAAACGGTCTTGTAGTCCGGTACGACAAGTGTACCTTTGGCGCCAACGAAGTGTCGTTCTTAGGGCACCGTATCACTCCTGAAGGAGTTCATCCCTTCCCTGAGAAGGTAGCAGCCGTTCAGAACTTCCCCGCGCCCTCGACCGTCAAAGCTCTGCAGGAATTCTTGGGCATGATCAACTATTATCACCGTTTTCTGCCAGCCATTGCCGGCACTCTTGCTCCCCTCTACACCTCCCTCAAGGGCAAGTCAAAGGACCTGAAGTGGGGTCCCCTTCAAGAAGCAGCCTTCTGCAATGCAAAGAAAGCCCTATCAACTGCTGCGGCTCTTACTTTTCCTATCCCACACGCCCCTCTCCTTCTCTCCACCGATGCCAGCGACGTCGCTATTGGTGCAGTACTCGAGCAGTTTGTCAAAGGCTCGCCCAGCCCATTGGCCTTCTTCAGCAGAAAACTGTCCAAGGCAGAATCGGGTTATTCTACCTTCGATCGAGAATTGCTGGCAGTGCACTTGGCTGTCCATCACTTTCACCATTTCTTAGAAGGTACGCCCTTCGTCATTCGCACAGACCACATGCCTCTGGTGCACGCCTTCACTCGACAGTCTGACGCCTGGTCCGCCCGTCAACGCCAACATCTCACCGCCGTGGCTGAATACAATTGCACCCTCCAATTCGTCCCTGGGAAAATGAATCCCGTTGCCGATGACCTGTCAAGAAACACGTTGGCTGCCGTTCAACTGGGATTGGATTACAACGCCCTGGCTGAAGCCCAACGACAGGATCCAGAGTATCCAGCTTGTAGGACATCCTGCACGTCCCGCCGTTGGGAAGACTTTCCCCCCAAAGACTCCAACACCACCCTCCTCTGTGACGTCAGTACTGGTAGACCGCGACCTTGGATTCCTGCTCCCATGCGCCGACAGGTGTTTGATTTCATTCACAGCCTTTCACATCCCTCATGCCGTTCTACTGCACAGCTGCTGAGGGCAAAGTTCCTTTGGCACGGCATTTCTAAGGATGCTAAGGATTGGGTCCGCGCCTGTACTTCTTGCCAAACTTCCAAAGTACATCGACACACGGATTCAGGAGTGGGAACCTTTCCTCAATCTCAGCGTTGTTTCGCACACATTCACGTTGACGTTGTAGGCCCCCTACCCACATCACAAGGACATCGTTACCTGTTTACCGTCATCGACCGCTCCACTCGTTGGCCTGAAGCCATTCCCATGGAAACTGCAACGTCCGCCTCATGTACATCTGCCTTACTCTCTGGATGGATTTCAAGATTCGGTATCCCTGAGCATATTACTTCTGACAGGGGAACCACTTTCACCTCTCAATTGTGGACGTCATTAGCGAATCTCCTGGGCATCACCCTACATCAGACAATGGCCTACAACCCCGCTGCCAATGGAATGGTTGAACGTTTTCATCGCACCCTCAAAGCAGCTTTGATGTCCCGCTGCAAGGACTGCAACTGGTTTACTCATCTTCCCTGGGTCCTCCGGGGACTAAGGACCACTCCTAAAGACGCCCTCAACTTCTCGGCAGCTGAAATGGTGTATGGCCACCCGTTGGTCATCCCTGCCGAATTTTTTCCTTCTACAACCTCCTCCGACGATCTCCAGCGCATACGTCACGTCATGGGAAAATTTACTCCGTGCCGCCAGACTTACAAGCCCCCAGCAGAGCATCACATACCAACGGACTTGCACTCTGCAACGCACGTCTTCCTGTGCAACGACACTAGCAAGCCACCACTAACGCCCCCTTACACGGGCCCTTTCCTTGTGATCCGACGCAGTCCAAAAGCATTCCTACTAAACATTCGGGGCAAGGAAGACTGGGTCTTCATTGATCGTCTAAAACCTGCTTATCTTCTGCCAGATGATCCGCCTACAGTTCGCCTCTCTAGATCAGGGCGCCCTATTTATCATGTACAGTATATCATTTTTAGGGGGGGGAGCCATGTACCAACCGTGTTTCACACAATTGTACATAATTCCTTTTGTATATATTATGCTTGTATCTTCGCTCTTCCCTCGCACTAAAACGAACATGAAAATTCCTGTCTGGTTTTTCCTCTGTGATATTGTCTGTCTTGTGAACTTGTTATGTCCTGTTGCCTTGAGGTTTTGTATATAAGGAGAGTGTTCCACAATAATATAACTCAGTCGTTTCCAATCTACCTTTGAGTTCACATCCTTACTCGTCGCCGTCACAATATCATAACGGATGCACCACACCTAAATCAACGAAGAGTTTTGATATTGTCTATCAAATCTTATTTCTGAATCGTTCAAGCGTTTTTGTATCGACTCTTATTACGATTTTTAGGACCTAACGTGACCTCCTATTTTAAAAGAAACATTACATTCTTGTGTTTGTGTAGTTTATGATTTATATTCGTTAGTATTGTTTCTACTTTACTAATAAGGGCACATATATCAGATTTTCCTAACATTCGGTAAAAATCTATTTTTTTTTTTAATTTGATATAAATGGTACTTTCCATCAGGTGAAAAGCATGATTAAAGAAAAGTCTTTAATACATAGAAAAATTGTCAGTTTTAAATGTTGATGCCATTTATTAACCTCTGATTTTTTTTTCTTAAAGAGAAGTGACTTACATTTATTGATATAATCTCTGAAATGATAAATACCATGAGAAATTAAAAAATTTCTTCAGCCACGTGAAATAATAATTATAGCGATTGATTAAGAATATCACTTGGATAGTAAAATAATGTTTGAAAATAATATCACATGCTTTTTTTATTTTTAAAATTGATTATAAATGTTTTCATGAGCTATATGAGGAAAAAAATGCTTATTAAAATGTTATAAATTAATAAAAACTTTTAGAAAAATATACAAAATCCACGTATTTTCAACTATAAAAAATCACTCTACTTCTGAGGGTGCACCACAACATTGCTTAAATATTTCCCAATCATTAGCAATAAAATTACCAACCATTACAAATTATTACTCGGCGTCAATTACCTTAGCTGTCATGATGCCTGAAAACTTTAAATCAATCAATCAATCAATCAATCAATCAACAAATTATTACTGAATGATATCAATATAAATATTTCAGAACCATATTTCT
>NC_090747.1:49816509-49836509 GCF_036898095.1 Palaemon carinicauda | reverse complement strand
TGACAGCAGCTGCTGGACGATTGCTAATGGACCCAACATCTTCTTTTCCATAGGAAAAATATGGAGAGGAGACTCTAAACACCAGGGTGGGGGACCATAAACGAATATATACATTTTATTATAAGTTAAAGGGCTTATCAAGAACAGAGGAGAGAGAATTTTGAAACATCCTTTTCCGAGATGATATGCTTAGTTTAATTTTCCTGACATTGTTGACTCGGTTTGAAGAACAATTTAATGATTCCTTCTCTATAAATAATAATAATAATAATAATAATAATAATAATAATAATAATAATAATAATAATAATAATAATAATAATAATAATAATAATACAGGCTAAGGAAAAAGCCTAAGGGTTACAACAGGTAAAATTATCCCATGTATATATATATATATATATATATATATATATATATATATATATATATATATATATATATATATATATATATATATTGTATATATGTATTTATATATATATATATATATATATATACGTATATATGTATATATATATATATATATATATATATATATATATATATATATATTATATATTGTATATATGTATATATATATATATATATATATATATATATATATATATATATATATATATATATATATATATATATATATATATATATACGCACACACACACACACACATATATATATATATATATTATATATATATATATATATATATACATACAATAATAATAATAATAATAATAATAATAATAATAATAATAATAATAATAATGAATGCGGCTTCAAATAAGGCAATGAATGAAAGATTAAAATCCTTTGACTTTGATTTATTATATGAGAAGTTAAGTAGAATAAGTCTACTTTTTTAAAGTATTTCCAAAGCAGCATTCCCAGATATTGAGTTTTTATTACATTGAAATGGAGTAGATGTTATTATTTGTTCTTGTACATAGAACTGGTATTAGAACTGAGTAATCCTTTTCTAGTTCTTCAGGCTGCATCCTTTTAAACTAGTTAATGAACTCTTAAAAGATTTTATATAGTTGCTCATTATTATGAGCTCTCTCCAGCTATATTCTAAAACTAGTGTTATTAATAATATCACATATACCAAATATGAAGATGATAAAGTAAATATTAATGAGAAAAACTGTTTTCATTGTATTCTAAAATAAATATTATAAGTGAAAACTTGTTACACTTCTAAACGCAGTAAAACATAAGAAACTAAGTAATAGAATAAAAACAATATATAAAACGGAAAAATAAAATTGAGAAAAAAATATTTAAATGCTGACTCATAAACGTCAAAATACAAAACTGACGTGATATTATACAATCCAAAATTTTAATGCATTATCTTTTAATGTAAACAATATTCATGGGAAATTCAATACATAGAGAGCCAAACCATGGTATATGTTTCTTTTTTTAGACACTGCAAATGGTATCTTGATGGTACAGTTGGACACAGGAATTCTTGACACACTTCGCTTTGAGGAAGTGTCCTCTACCACACCCTTACTGCACGACAAGTTCGTGTGTGTAACCCCCACTCAACCCATCTGCCATCTCTATCTAAGACATCTAAAACATCCGGTTTTTTTTTTTTTTTTTTCGGTGAGATAATGTTGTAACACGGTGCATTTCCCCAGACCGAGGTGTCTCAGGCCTTTTTTTTTTTTTTTTTGGTCCAACTGTACATGTGTGGATGTGTCTTTTGTCAAGCACAGGATAGTACTCTCCGGAAATATATCCTATATCTTGTATCTTTTCTGAAAGACTGAGCTTCATGTGAAATGGTCTTCGATATATAATATTCACATTGTTCGTGTTTCAATTGACAAAGATATAGAAAATTGCAGAACAATTATAATAATCCTTGATAGGAAAGTAGCCATTGAAAAACTCCAGTGCAGTAGTTAACCCCTTGAGCGAAAAAGAATTGTTTGGTAATGTCAGTGTTTTCAGATGTATGAGGACAAAGGAGAAAATGTAAACAATAGGTTACACTATTCGGTGTATGTGTACATAAGGGGAAAATGAACCGTAACCAGAGAACGATCCAATGCAGTACTGTATGGTCAGTCAAAGAACCCAATAACTCTTTAGCTCCAGTATCTCGACGGGTGGCTGGTTCCCTAGCTGACCTAAAACCTCTAAATAAGATTTTAAATATGAATTTTGGACGGAAAACGTTCAAATAAGACACATTCTTCTCGTAAATCATTATTTCACAATATACAATCTATATAATTCCAACTGAATGTTAAGGGAGTTTTTCAGAAAGTTTATCATATGATGATGGATTTTTGATGAAATAGAAACACTTAATTTTTACTGGTTAATATTAATTAGGATGTAACATGAAATAGCATAGCCCTTACATAAAGTGTTCTGCTCGTTGGAAATTTTATTTATTTTTGAGATAAAAAAACAGCAAAATATTCTAATTCTATGACATCAATATTATATATCTAGAGAATTATGCATAAATCTGATGAACCAGATAATTTTCAATGACACCATACTTTAAAACGTATTTCAAGAGAATACCATATGAGAAGCTCTTAATTCTGTTTTTTTCAATTTTCTTCTCCTTTGAATAATAAGCACGAAATATTAAACTCACAATAGTTGGTTATAAAAAGGACGTAATATGGTAAGATAGAAAAATAAGAATGCAATTACTCAAAGACTGTGTGTTAGTGCTGAGAGTAAACACAACTCTGAGAAGGGGTTTGTCTGGGAGGGCTACTGAGGTAAACATCTCCTGAACTAAGCTTCTTAATGAGCAAATACACTTGGTCTAGGAAGCTTATTGTGCTGACACAACACGTCAGAGCCACGTGCCCATTCCGTGCAACGTTGCTAATTCTAAAAGTTTTTCATGTTAACGTTTTTGTATTTTCCCTTATTTACTTTTTTTTATCTTGTTGATACAAAATAGATTGTACTCATTCAGATTCAATTTTTAAACATATTACCAAAGTGCCTTTTCTATAAATGGATGAGATTAATTCTTATAATGTATAGGCTATCAAAGAGGATGAATAAATATGAATTTGAGGCCTAATGTAATTAAAAAAAATATATATAATACTATTAGGTCAGTCATCCATGTAAAAGATATCACTTCGATGTTATTTGTTCTTTTATTCATTTATGATACTCAGGTTACAACTGTTGCTTATATGTACATTTCTAACACTACCAGTACACATACAAAAACACACATGCACAAAAATATAATTTATCTATCTATCTATCTATCCAAGCAATAAACTGTTATTTAAGATCATATGATTATCTCCAGATGTGAAATGCATAGAATATGTACGAATTTTTCAAGAACGAATCCCCATTCACTGCTGGCATATATCGTTGATCAGGGCCGATTGACTCTGCAAGTAGGGTTTTGCGAGCAATAAACTGACCCACTTCAACCGCCATGAGAAATTCCTTGCTGCTTCCTTAGAAGGCAGGGTTCGAATATTATAATATCCTGTATGTTTGCTGGAAATATCATTATGAAATATTTTTTTTTTTTATGTTTATTAAGATTCCTGCTTTACGATCATTCGAAAGGGTACAATTTGTACATAGGAAAGATATTATACATATTTTTTTCTTACATTTATGAATTTATTTTCGTATTGAAACTGATAATAATCTAAAAATATAAGCTATCATTTATGCTCGGTATCTAAATATTAGTTTTTAATATTAGTCTCTCATACAAAAATTTTGCTTTCTTTTCATCATGCAAAAGAAAATGGTACATAGCCAACCTCTTCCACATGTTTGACCAACACAAATGATACAGTTATGCCTTATATAGTTCATTATATGTAAATTCGAAATGCATTCCTACACGACCAGTAGAAAAAAGGATATTGAAAGGCTCAAAATCTTCGCTGATTTGTACTGTAGCTATTCACCCACCCCCGAAATTGCCCTTTGGGTAGATTAGAAATTATCAATACTTTCTCTATTCTTATCAAGATTTCGCATTCGTGGACAACTACACAATTTATGAAACAGATACAAAGCTTGCGAAATACGGAGGAAATATCAGTCTGATATTTTTTTTCTAAATTATGTTTTTTTTTTCTTTTTTTTCAGAGAATAAAATTTCTATCTCACCATCTCGCCATTTTCAAGGATAACAGTTGAATTTTCTTTCTCATCATGAAGAATCACAGATGACATCGAAGCATAGCTAAAATGCATGAACTTCATCTCTTCCCTCTTCAACTACTTTATATTACCATAGTTAATGAATCTTCTGTTCCATTTACATAGCTTTTTATACAGATATTTCCAATAACAAAAACCAATTATTTGATTCTAAGGAAGAGAATAGGAGGTTTCATGGGCTATGTGCATGGACATATTTTTTTTTTTTTTTTTTTGTGCGTGTTTGTTTGTTTGGTATATGTGTTTGACAATGAGGGTTTTCTGTCTGTCCGTATGTAATGGAAGATGACATAACTTAAACTTTACGCTTACATGTAAAAAAAAAAAGACTAAGGTAATAGTTTAGAACACCATGCTCCCCATTTACTCCAAAATAAGTCAATCCTACAGTTATCTTCTTGCACAGTAATAAGGTGGGTATTTAAATTCTGGGAAAGCAGAAAATAGCATTATATGTTGCAGGGGGGGGGGGGGGGGGAAATTGGTGGAGGAGGTACTATACAACCTGGAACCGACATCGTAAACATAGTCAACCAAAGAGAACGTCGTGACTTGAGCGTACATTTGGTATATATTAAAAATATTTACTAAATTAGAAATTTAGTAATTACTCAAAAGTGTCACAATTTGTGAATAGTATATTTTACATGGTAAATACTTGACAATAAAGGTTATATCTTTTTTCTTAAAGAAACTTTTTGATGAGAATGACTCTTTTTACAGTGTATGTTTTCATTGGCGGGAAATTGAAACTGAGAATGTCAGATCATACAATGGCGCTGTCAGCGACCAAGCCCTTGAAATACGAATGTGGCTGTGTGAATAATATTTTTGTGTTAAGGGATAATTTCAATGATATAAATTTTGTAATAAAAAAAATTTCAAGAACACGGAGTTTTTAATAAAGAACACAAATGTCACCGTTGTGATAATAAGTGCCAACCTGTCAGTAAAAGGCGAGTTTGGTGGTGCCAGAAAAAAGTTGCCATTGGAAAACAGAGTGCCAAAAAGTGCAGTTATTCTGTGGAAGTGTTTAAATGGGGGTTGGCTGCTCAAGGCCAAGGTGAAGGCTGGAGATAATTTATTGTTTAGTGGAGTGTATCTAGACAAAATATTCACTTACGAATTCATCCGCCGGGAAATAGGGTGGACTAATAAAACCATTGGTGATTGGTCTAATTTTATCAGGGAGGTCCTTGAAAATTAATGTGAAATGGTGAGGAAGCCGATTGTTGAAGCGGGTTTAACAGTGGAAATTGACGAAAGCAAATTTGGGAAAAGGAAGTACAATAAAGGCATAACAGTGGACGGCCAGTGGGTCTTTGGTGGTATTTGCAGGAAGACCCGTGAAAATTTGGCGGATTCAGTGGTAACTCGGGTCCGGTGTGACGGTCTGAACGATCCCCCGGTCTCAGAATTCTCCTTGACATTGTATAATGGTTCTTTTCCGCCATTAGCTTGCTTCGCTCGCATGAAAATAAAACATCAAGCTCATATGTGCTGGCAAGCGGTAATGTTGAGCTGCGAACGCTAACATTACAGGAAAGTAAAACATCCTCGTATGCACTGTCAAACGGTAATGTTCGCGCATGCGCATATTATCAAGGAGAATTCTGAGACCGGGAGATCGTTCAGACCGTCACACCGGGAAACATTGTTGGCAATAATTAAGAAGTATGCGTTGCCAGGTACCACCATTATATCAGATTGCTGGAAAGCCTACGATTGTTTGGGAACTGAAAGCTTCGATCACCAAACAATGAATTATACATATAACTTTGTGGACTCGGAAACTAGTTCCCGCACCAATAGCATTGAGAGGCTGTGGGCCAGTTATAAGGAGTGGGTGCCAAAATACGGCCAGAAGAAGTACCATTTCAGAGGGTATCTTGCACGATTTTATTTTTTGTCAAGGTGGAAGAGCCTAGTAGACCGTTACCACCATTTCCTGCTTGCAATGGCAGTTTTGTACCCTCTCACAAACTAGGTATGTTATTTTGATATAATTTGATATAGTAGTATAGTAAATGAAAGATTAAAAAGTAGTATATTAGCAGTAGGTCTAAGGCTGGCATCCTTACGCAGGAGTCAATAGATAGCGTTACTGTAGCAAAACTTGTTCTTGAAAAAACAGTCATTCTCAAAATAGTTTCTTTAAAAAATACACTTTAATAAGATTAATCATCAAATATTTACCAATCTTAAAATATATTTGGTCAATATATACACTTTTGAGTAATTGATCCACTTTTTAATTTAGTATATATTTTGAATATAAGCCAAATGTACTCTGTTGGGACCGTGGTGCCACCGTGACAGTACTTCAGTGTCTCTCGTTATGGCTGGATGGGTAGATTATACGAGTTATGGTGCACCATTTTGGATTTAATGGGGCCCAGGAATCAGTGACCCTGTGATATTCCAGGCCATTTTTGGAAAACTGGCACATTGAAAAACAAAGAACGTTTCAAAATCTCAGTGTTTTCATTTGTAAACTGGCTACCGCGGCACCTACTACTTGAATGATGCGCTATTAGACAACTTTTGAGACACCAGGCCACCTGGAATCATATAAATTATCTATGGGATAAATTCGAGAAAAACTAGTGATTATGACCAGGATTACTTGAATTGGAATGTAGCCATGGGCGTTGATCAATATATTGGTGGTGATATCCATTATTATTAACAAGGTAAGTTCGTTGCGATATTCTAATGAACGGGCAACTCGGACGCCCGAGAAAGCCCCCCTTCCCCTGCTACCAACCCATCCCTCTTCTCCTCCCCCCTGCTCAACATATCTTGCTAATTATTGCTTTCCCACAATTTAAATAACCACCTAATTACAGTACAAGAAAATGAGAAGTGTAGGGTTGTATCATTTTGAAGTAAATGGAGATCGTGGTGTTGCAAACTAATATGAAATTTCCCAGGTTCTGGGTGTAATTCCATATTTGATATTACAGTTTGATTGATTGATTTTAAGTTTTCTGGCATCCTGACATCTAAGGTTATTGACGCCGATATACTTCATTAAAAATAAGAGAAAAAAAGAATGATCAATAAAAACCATATAAGCAAATATGTCATTTTAAAAGACAAATATCTTTTAGAACCCCTACTTCTGAAATTATGTTAGAAATACCACTAGTATGGTAAGACACATCATGTCCAAGAATCCTGACAAGAATGAACCTGCCATCCCCCCCTAGAGCCCCAAACAGATATCCATTTCTCTCACTACTATATGCGGGGAATTCGGTCATCAAACGCCTCACTGTCAATGGTCCCAAACAGTTTTCACAATATAGTTGAGGTTGGCCAGCAAGCAAAACCCATGTGTCAGTGCAGAGACAACAAAGAGTAGTCTCCCACTTTTGGGGCATTACGTTATACCTCCAAGGAGAAACTACATTACTTATTTCTCTAATTTTATTTTCAATTAAACTATTCGAACACCGTTGCTAATTATTATTAACAAAATCCTTAATCGTATGTAAAAAATAATTTTTGGGAATGGGAACCTTCTTGGTAGCAACACAGCTTCAACATTCTTGGCCAGTGAATCTGCCTTCTCATGTCCAGACACACCTACGTCTGCCGGAACCCAACAAAATCGAACTGTTATACTTTTCATACCAATAATTAAAAACTACTCTAAAATCTTTAAAACTAAATTGATTTTGGAATTACAAACTTCTAAACTTTTAGAACTCTTCTTGCCCTCGTTTTGTAATGCTATTTTCTATCGCCGTATAGTTCGGCCGTAAATATGGAAACTATTAGAGGAAGTGCACCTCTATAATTAAAATCCTTACTAAATTCTCCAAATCTAACTCCAGCATTGGATTTGGAGCCATCAGTATATATAAAACTCGATTCCTTATGTTCTGCAACTTGTTCCATAAAATGAGACCTGGCTTTTATGTCACTCAAATTATTTTTAACTCTAATAAAGTACTTACAAAAAGTTACCTCTGGTAATTTCCATGGAAGCGTTGATGATACCTTAAACTGAAGCAGCTTAGTTCTAACTGTATCAAGACTATCTATCAGTTGCTTTACCCGAAAACAATAAGGGGATTTTGGGTGCATATCAAAGTATGTTGAGGGCTTTACAAAGCTTTCAATCTAACAAGGTAAAGAATTAGGAAGCCTTTGTAACCTAAACCATTATCGGAGAACAGAAGATAAAGGTCGAACGGTAATTCTCCAGCATCAACAAAGAGGGTTGGAATAGACGAAGAACTGACTAATGTTTTCCAAGTTGGGATTATCTATTCTAGAGCGTTTCACAAATGAACGCGTTCTCCCTGAATTTACAACCTCGATGTCCAGATTGAATTAATAGTGGATGGTAACGAAAGGTATTTGCATGCAACAGTTTGTTGAGTCAATAGAACAAGATTTGCTTTCAGAACAATGGTTCATTTTCTAGTCTACGGTTGTGTGGGATAAAAAGACAACACCAGCTATTGTAAAAGCATGGATCCTATTTCCTAAATATTTCATTCAAAGCATTTTCTTAACCTAATTAAAAAAATATGGGTATATATATATATATATATATATATATATATATATATATATATATATATATATATATATATATATATATATATATATATATATATATATATATATATTACTCTAATTTTGACCTAAGAGTAAAAATCACAATTCTGCTATCGGGCTTACACGATTTGAAATGCATGCGGAAATGAAAAAATAAAAATTCCTATATGCAAGCACATGTGTTCATGAATGTAAGTTCAAAAGCGGTGTAATTGATAGTTTTCCAAGCTCTTAATAATTCAAAGTTAATAAGGCAAACATTGGCTGAATAAATAAATCATATTTGTTTGTAGTGTTTATTTTCTGATTAATGTTGCCATCATAGATACAATTTGTTTTCGATTCTAAATTAATAAATAAAATAAACATTTAAATGTGTCACCCAATTTCAAAATAAGCTTGCCATTTTGGGCGAGGTCTCTGTTTTATAACATTTGTTTTATCAATATAACAAGTTAATCACATCTGCATGCCCTAAAAGACCATTAATTCATACAAAATCACCATTATGATCTCAGCTCCATTGGTGACTCATTTCTTTAATTGGAGTTGAAATCGCTGTGCATATGATTTCCAAACCATTAGCAGCTCATTTTCTTGTACCACCCGTGTGTCACAAGATCGTACATAGGAACGACATTTAATTTTTTGTATATATTATGGTTGTATCTTCGATCTCCCCTCGCACTGATAAGAACCTGAAATAACATGTCTGTTTTTCTCACAGTTAACTGTTAACCGGTGAGATATTCGGTTGAACATGAAATTTCCTGTTATGTTTTGTATCCCCTTTTTGCCTGGGGTTTATGTATATGTAAACAAGTGTTCTGTAATAAAGTTTACTCAGTTGCTTTCATCCTGCCTTCGTGTCACAACCTTCTCTCAGCCCGTCATATTGGTGATCCCGGAAGTCGACTCGTAAATCCAGCCTTCCATCCCCATTTGCCCCTCTGTCATTGGTACTATGGCGGACTCCACAGAAGCTGACGCTGCCCCATTTAAACTTTCGTCGTTCGCTAGCGGTGAGGCGTTTGCTTGGTTTCAGCGCTCAGAAGTCCAGTTTTGCATCAAGGGTGTGACTCGCTTAACCACCAAAGCAGATTATGTGCTCGCGGCGATACCCGAGAACACCTTCCCGGATATATCCGACTGGCTTTGTGAACAAGGAGACACCCCAATAGCGTGTGACGCCCTCAAAACATACCTTCTGCAGCAGTACTCTCCGTCGCCATCCGCCCGTACAGCAAAGCTTTTTCCGCTATCTCAACAACCATTGAGGGACCAAAGGGCTTCGCTCGCCCTCAGGGAAATGACCAGTATCGCTCGCCTGCATCCTGCCGCAGACGGCTGTCCTCGTGAGGTGAACCTACTTCGTGCCCTTTGGATACGCCGTTTACCTGAACCTGTATGCATTGCCATACCCGATGTCGATAGTTTACCCATAAAGGACTTGATGACCAAAGCCGACGCTCTTATGGACAGCCTTTCATGGCCTTCAACACCTCCATCAATGCTTCCAATCCTGACAAAGAGGACACCTATTCATCGTCAACCGAAGCTGACGTGAATGCCATAGGACATACACGTCTACCCGTGACATGGCGAAGCAGCGACAAATCCACCTACCAACCACCACTCGCTCGCGACCGAACCAATGACTTCTACAGCCACTTACTGCCTCCCTTTGGCCGCAGTTTTTCTACTACCACTACAGATTCGGGGCAGTCACGTAGAAATTTGCCAAGGATTGTCAGTGGCCGAAAAATGTGTAAGTAGGCCATCGCTCGTGGCGGTTGTCTCCCGTATTTCTAATCTTTTCTTTTTACACGAAGCAGAAACGGGCATGCGATTTTTGGTAGATATGGGTGCTTGTCGTTCTCTTTTGCCAAGGGAACTCTTCAGGACACAACGTAGTCTGTCTACATCTGCCGACGTCCGCCTGGTAGCTGCCAACGGATCTGCGATACCCACCTACGGTTAAGAGAGCCTCATATTATCGTTTGGAAACGGTAAATTCAATTGGAAGTTTCTCGTTGCTGACGTCACATTGCCAATCCTTTGTGCGGATTTCCTCTCTCATTTTCACCTTCTGGTCAATATCGCCCACCGATTGGTCAACGCAGACTCGTACTTGTCAACACCTTTTCAACCCGCCCCCTCCAACCTAGCTCTCCACATCAACCAACCCACGGATGCCTACGCCAACCTCCTGATGTCGTACCCGCAAAATTTCCGTCCAGAACTTAGCTAATCACCCACGGCTCCTGCCAAGCACGGTATTTATCACCATATCAAGACAACGGGACCCCCAGTCTTCGCAAAATTCAGACGTCTGGCACTGGAATGATTGGAAGCCGCCAAACAGACAGGAAATGGGCCTTTGCCAAAAGGCCTCCAGTCCATGGTCGTCACCCTTACACATCGTTCTGAAGAAAGACGGCTCCCTCTGTCTGTGTAGGGATTACAGGCGCCTGAACATGCAAACAGATCCGGATCACTACCCCCTCCTGAACATCGCCGAATTGACCTCCAACCTGAACAAAGCGAAGGTTTTCTCCACGCTCGACCTACTAAAGGCGTATTATCAGGTGCCAGTGAACCCAGAAGACATCCGCAAGACTGCCATCACCACTTCGTTTGGTATATACACCTTCAATTACTCCTGTTTTGGTCTTCATAATGGTGTGGCCACTTTTCAACGTCTCATGGATGGCATCTTAAGGGACATCCCATTCTGTGTATGTTATGTGGACAACATACTTGTGTTCTCTTCTTCCCAAGAGGAACACCTCCGTCAACTGCGCATCGTGCTTGACCGCCTGCAACAAAACGGCCTTGTAGTCCCTTACGACAAGTGTACCTTTGGCGCCAACAAAGTGTCATTCTTAGGGCACCGCATCACTCCTGAAGGAGTCCATCCCCTCCCTGAGAAGGTAGCAGCCATTCAGAGCTTCCCCACACCCTCGACCGTCAAAGCTCTGCAGGAATTCTTGGGCATGATCAAGTATTATCACCTTTTTCTGCCAGCCATTACTTTCACTCTTGCTCCCCTCTATGCCTCCCACAAGGGCAAGCCAAAGGACCTGAAGTGGGGTCCCCTTCAAGAAGCAGCCTTCTGCAATGCAAAGAAGGCCCTATTAACAGCCGCAGCCCTCACTTTTCCTATTCCACATGCCCCTCTCCTTCTCTCCACCGATGCCAGTGACGTCGCTGTTGGAGCAGTACTCGAGCAGGTGGTCAATGGCTCGCCCCGCCCATTGGCCTTCTTCAGCTGAAAACTGTCCATGACAGAATCGGGTTAATCTACCTTCGATCGGGAATTGCTGGCGGTGCCCTTGGCTGTCTGTCACTTTCGCCATTTCTTAAAAGGTAAGCCCTTAATCATTCACGAAGACCACATCCCTCTGGTGTATGCCTTCACTCACCAGTCTGACGCCTGGTCCACCCGTCAACGCCGACATCTCTCCGCCATGACTGAATACAATTGCACACTTCAATACGTCCTTGGGAAAATGAATTCCGTTCCCGATGACCTGTCAATAGACAAGTTGGCTGCCGTTCAACTGGGATTGGATTACAACGCCTTGGCTGAAGTGCAACGACAGGATCCAGAATATCTAGCATGTAGGACATCCGGCCCATCCCTTCATTGGGAAGAAATCCCCCTCGACGACTCCAACACCACGCTCCTCTGTGAGGTGAGTGCTGGTAGACCATGACTTTGGATTTCTGCTTCCATGCGCTGACAGGTGTTTGATTTAATTCACGGCCTTTCACATCCCTCGTGCCATTCTACAGCACAGCTGCTGAAATCGAAGTTCATATGGCACGGCATTTCTAAGTATGCTAAGGATCAGGTTCACCCCTGTACTTCTTGCCAAACTTCCAAAGTACGTCGATACACGGATTCAGGACTGGGCACCTTTCTTCAACCTCAGCATTGTTTCGCCCACATTCACGTCAACATTGTAGGCCCCTTACCCACATCACAAGGACATCATTACTCTCAGGATAGATTACAAGATTTGGTATCCCTGAGCTTATTACTTCTGACAGGGGTACCACTTTTCCCTCTCAATTGTGGACATCATTAGTGAAACTCCTGAGCATCACCATACATCAGAGAAAAGCCTACAACCCCGCCGCCAATGGAATGGTTGAACGTTTTCATCGCACCCTCAAAGCAGTTTTTAGGGTGTAAGGATTCAAACTGGTTTAGTCATCTTCCCTGGGTCCTCCTGGAACTAACGACCACTTTTCAAGATGCCCTGGACGTCTCAGCAGCTGAAATGGTGTATGGAAACCCGTTGGTCGTTCGGGCCGAATTTTTTCCTTCTCCAACCTCCTCCGACGATCTCCAGCGCATTCGTCACGTCGTGGGAAAATTTACTCCATGCCGCCAGACTTACAAGACCCATGCGAAGCATCACATACCGACAGACTTGCACTCTGCAACGCAAATCTTCCTACGCAACGACACTAGCAAGCCACCGCTAACACCCCTTTACACGGTCCCTTTCCTTGTGATCCGACGCAGTCCGAAAGCATTCCTACTAAACATTCGTAGGAAAGAAGACTGGGTCTCCATTGATCATCTAAAACCTGCTTACCTCTTGCCAGATGACCTTCCTACAGTTTGCCTTTCTAGATCAGGGCGCCCTATTTACCATGTACAGTATATTATTTATAGAGGTGCAGCCATGTACCAACCGTGTGTCACACGATCGTACATAGTAACGACATTTCATTTTTTGTATGTAATATGCGTGTATCTTCGCTCTCCCCTCGCACTGATAAGAACCTGAATTAAAATATGTGTGCTTTTCTCATCATTAACTGATAACCGGTGAGATTTTCGGTTGAACATGAAATCACCTGTATGTTTTGTATGCCCTTTTTGCCTGGGATTTATGTATATATAAACAAGCGTTCTGTAATAAAGTTTACTTAGTTCCTTTCATCCTGCCTTTGAGTCACAACCGTTTCTAGGCCCATCACATTCTCTCTTTTTTTTATTTGAAATATGATCTGTAGTAATCAATTTGTTGCGATGTCTTAGTTCCGTAAACTATAAACATTTCTTTTGCACTATTTTTTGTCTTTCCTTTTTGGTGTATTTTTGCTATCTAGCATTATTTAAGGCAGTTTAAAAATAGATTAATATTGTTTAGTTAGATGGATATTTTTATTTCAATGATTATAACACTCAATCAATATTTAAGGATTTAAAAGTTTAACTTTTAGTGTATGTATGACCAACAGTATGTTCAGAATATCTCATGACTTATTTCCCCTTCTTTTCAAGGATGTTTAATTAATATGTTGCATATTGTTACATTAAACTCTTCTAGGTGTGTCTTTCATATCTTAAGTTTGGAAAATATTGAATTATAATCGAATATTTCAAATCAATATTCTTATTATTTGATGTTTATCAGGGTGTCAAGTGAAGTTAAACGAAGGAATCAACCCAAAAAGTCAATATATTAATATCTAGTGATATTTCCTGTTTAAGGAACATTCGATGAACTGATGATGATACGACTTACCTTATAGTAGAGGGGCGAAATCTGAAAAGAGGCCTCGTTAAGGTTTTAAAATAATTTTCTGTTACAAGCCGGCATCCACCATATATTGTTAGTATATGATGTCCTGCATTCAGTAAGGGTGGATGACACTTGAGATTTTTCCGAAAAGGGCCAAAATTAACCCTTTTTAGCGAATACGCTATTTGAAAAAAACGACGAAAACACTGAAGACTTGTTTATGAAAAACTCTGTAATACGATCATCTTGTATGCTATACATGATTATGATACCTCATTTTGAAGCTTAAGATAACACCTTTACAAAAAAAAAAAATATGAAAGATTATGTAAATTGAAGGTCCTAATTAGGTCAAAGGTCAAGTGATTGCGTGATTACCAATTTTGGGGATATTCAATATTTTTGACCTCAAATATCATACTTTGCCTGCAAATATTTTTATAAGGATGGTTTTAATCTTAAGAGGATGTCCTTAGGCAGTTTTTAAAAGTAAAAGGGTCTTTTAACTCCTTTCTACCTAATATTTATGAGGGATCGAATTTCCACCCGTTTTGGAAAAATCCGTAAAATCGTTGAAAATCATGTTTTGAATACTTGTTGTGATATTAATTGCTATTGTTCTATTATAATCATTGTGTTTAGAATAGTACAGTGTATAAGGGGTGTTTTCAGTTGAAAAGGGTCAAAGGTCATGTTCATTACGGATTACATAATTATCCAATATGATTACATAATTATCCAATATGATCAAGTTGCTTTAAAAGTCAAAATTGCTTTTCCACTGAGTTACTTGTATGCACACATAGGCAGTCATTTAAGTTCAACTACTTAACTTCTAACATATTGACTGACTAGCTAGTTTGTATCATCATCCTCTGCATTTGTATTATTGTTACATAAGCCCTCACAAGCACAAGCACTTGTGCAATTCTTCTGCCCCGCTCTCACACAACCGCATCTCTTGCCACAGCCAGTTGTGCATGAACAGGTCACTAACTCAGTGCAAGCTTTCGGAATAGGTGCTAATGTCATTAGTTCTGGCTTTATCATTCCATCTTCAAGTATCCAACCACTCTCTGTCGCATTAGGTAGCACGGGAGATGGAGTCAAGGCTTTCTTCAAGACAAGGGCTTGGTAGTTAGCGCGCCTTATATGTTTGTCAAGCGCATCTTTATTTGGTGGAAGGGCGTCAAGGGTTTTCTTTCCCTGGACATAGGTCTTTACTTTTGCTTCATTAATGAGATCGCAATCTTTTTCATAGAGCCTGCAAGCAAATCTTTCTGCACCTGATATTGCTTCTGGAGTCAGCTCCACAGACCCTAGCTGTTCCAAACTTTCAGGTTCCTGAATGAATACTTTCCACGCTGTTTTCTTTCCCTTTCCTGCAAATTGACTGACACTATCGCATCCTTTGATTGCATGAAAAGCTATAACGTTCTTTACAATCTCCTCGGGGAATTTTATCTCATGTACTGGAAAGTATGGCCGTTTACCCGTTTTACCTGTGTACATCCATATTTGTGCTGGTAGCCTGTCTCTGAAACCAAGTGCCAATACTAGCACATCTGTGTCTCTGCATTCCAATACCACTCTTGCATACCCATTGATACATGCATCTTCAGCGTGAAGTATGAGACGAGTATCGGCCTCTTCTTGTGTCGATTTGAGGTGATCAATAGTCCGACTTGAGGATGACCAAACCCCTGAGACATCTTCAAAGCCTCCAGCTAAAACAAGCTCGTACTCAGATGACAGCTCTCTTTCAGCTTTCTCAACAAGGGATCTGGATAGAAAAGCAGCTAGGTCAGAATATTTGCAGCCAAACTCATAAAAGATTTCCAGTTGGGTGGAACTTTTACAGCTTTTGAACTGATGACACGTCTAATTGGTCTTGCTTTTCCAGCTCGTTTCTTGCGTGTACCTGATTTTATTGAATTGTCAATGTACCGATCAAACAAGACATGAGTATGTTGTACCAAAGCGGTTCAAGATGTTTGTGCAGAACACTTCACCTAGGTCACCAGAGGTTTTGACATTTTCTGGCTTTCCAATAGCTTGTATTAGTGCTTGACCATCGATAAGCAGGCATGTTTTGGCTTCACTCTAGGGAAGTGTAACTGGGATCTCTTTGCCAGCAAGTCCTGTAGCTGAACTTTATCTGTTGTATGAAGTTGACGATTTGTTCCAGCAAATGCCCTTGGGACTGGGGATAGTTCATGCTGTAAGATACTGACTAAGTCTACCTCTCTCCCACTTTGTGAAGCAACGAACAGTCTGTGAATAAGATCACGGTCGGCTTTGACTTCCTTCTATTTCCCACCTACTGAAGGAGCTTGAGTTTTGTACATGGAGCTGACGGCTGCAGTTTTTGTGCGGGCTATTTTTCCATAGAAGTCCTTTGACTTTTCAAGAAGTCTGGTGGCTACAAAGGATTCCAGAAGTGACATTCCGATTATTGGGGCTTTCATTATATCCCTTGTAATTTCTTCTGGAATAACGTCTTTTGTTGTCAGGCAAACTAGGTCCTCGTGATGTTCTTCACTGAAGCTAAATACACCAAATCTTTTGAATTCTTCCATTATCTTCTGAACATCATCTTCGTCTCTTTTAAGGCGAGTAGGGCCAGACTCTAGGTGACACCATTCATCATCGATATCATCATCTACATGGAGGTTAAACATTTTAAAGGTTGCCTCTGCCAATCTTGCCTTTTCATTGTACACCAGACACCATTTATCTCTTGCAGCATTCCGCTTTGTTATCCCAATGATTCCGCCGCTGACCTTTGACACCTTATTTACATGCTCGAGGGCCTGATCAATTGATACCTGCGAGAATTTCTTGTTTGTCCTTTTCACTGAAAACTTCCCTCAAACAAACTGATCATGAACATAAGGAGCAGAACTAGGTAGTTGTCTCATATCTGCCAAATACACTGGTCCTCATCTTGTGTAATTTGTATGGTTGTACAAAGCGAACCAAGGAAGCATCTTCGCAAATGAAGCTAGATGGAGTTCCCATATACCTTCTCTTTCAGCTCGGATGAAGTCCAAGAAGATAGAGACCATCTCCATATAGTTTATCCAGTACTGAAATGTTGGT
The DNA here is from genome assembly GCF_036898095.1 of Palaemon carinicauda. Taxonomy (NCBI): domain Eukaryota; kingdom Metazoa; phylum Arthropoda; class Malacostraca; order Decapoda; family Palaemonidae; genus Palaemon; species Palaemon carinicauda. Next base: position 49,819,089 of record NC_090747.1, on the reverse strand, counting down.
TCATCAGCATGATGTCCTTGGAATTCCTTTAGAAGTGTTATGACGTCCATGTTCAATGAAACTAGCCTTTCATATGTCTTCTCAGAGTTGTCCGTGTTACACTCGCTGAATGCAGAAGCAATCTCATTCGCACATACCTTGATCTCTTCACTGATCATTTTACCATTTTCATCTGCCCATGTGTTGACGTGGTCCCACAAAATTCGCCAAAGAGCTTCTACCGTCAATTTGTGACCACGAACAGCCTTATTGTATGCTTTACCATCCATCATGTGGTTGGCTGTGTTTTCACCGAAAACACCACTTTCAACCCAGATATCCTTCAAGCCGGAATCCTCAAGGTGCTGCCCAATAATCTTCATGAAGTTCATTATGATGTGAAAACCTCCCAATCGAACTATCGTATCTTCATGTTTATCCTTTTTCTGCCATAAAATCTCTTTAGCTTTACAATAGAGGGCCTGGTCAAATGATACTACTGTATACTTTTGTCGCAAGGATTCGGCAATATATTTGCACTTTGACAGTACTGTATAAACTGTGTCAGGATCATCAGCAGGTGCAGGAATTATTGGCATGTACCCTACATTGACTACATTTGAATGTACATTTGAGATGATCTGATTGAATCCAGTCTATGCAGGAACACTTTGATCTCCGTCTTCACAACCAGCAATGCGTGATTGAATCCAAGCTAAATCCTGGCACTTGGCATGTTTGATAGCTTCATTTTCGTCAGTCATTCTGTACCAGTCCAAATCAGTTGTTGGTAACACTGGAGAAGGTCGCCTGCTTTTAGTATAGCCGCTTGACAAGGTTTCGTGAAAGTCTGAAGGAATCGAATTGACAATAGATCTATCCTTACCTATGCAGGTATCGTCCACATTTGGCATGACCTTGCTATTCTTCTCCTGAAATGTTACCATCTGGGTGGCATTGAATTGTCCTTTACCATCAAGGGTTTCTTCTAAAATATTGATGTTGTCACCTGCAAATTGGACAAACTTACCCCGATTCAAATTTCGAGGAATAACAACATTATCATTGGCCTTATACCGATGAACATGACCTTTGACCCCTTTTTTAACTGCATGTACCCTTTATTCTACATCTCTAAGACTTTATTTTTAACACAAAGCTTCTTATATAGGCCTATATAATAACAGCAATTATTATCACAACAAAGTAGTCAGAACACGATTTTCAACGATTTTAGTGATTTCCCAAAAAAGGGACGAAATTCAATCCCTCATAAAATTTATGTAAGAAGGAATTGAAAGACCCTTTTACTTTTAAAAACTGCCTAAGGATGTCCTCTTAAGATTAAAACCATCTTTATAGAAATATATGCGGACAAAGTATGATATGTGAGGTCAAGAATATTGAATACTCCCCAAAATAGGTAATCACGTGATCACGTGACCTTTGACCTTATCAGGACCCTTAATTTCCAAATCCTTCATATTTGTTTATTTCATTGTAAAGGTGTTATCATAAGCTACAAAATGAGGTATCATAATCATGTATAGCATACAAGATGGTTAAGTTACAGAGTGTTTCCTAAACGAGGCTTCAGCTTTTTCGTCGTTTTTTCAAATCGCGTATTCGCTAAAAAGGGTTAATTTTGGCCCTTTTTGGAAAAATCTCAAGTGTCATCCACCCTTACTGAATGCAGAACATCATATTCTAACAAAATATGGTGGATGCCGGCTTGTAACAGAAAATTATTTTGAAAAAGCAATTTTCAGGTTCCGCCCCTCTACTATTATATAAATGCCAGATAGATTCCCATTATATTCACATTTGTAATTCACAATGTAGTATTCTTTATAATATGAGGGAAATACTATACAGATTTAACGAAAATAACATCATTCTACTTCATAATCCATATAATTACTTTTGTTTCCCACGTTGTATTGATTTATCCATATAAATTGAATTGTAGAAAAATTATAAACTTCTCATTATTATTATTATTATTATTATTATTATTATTATTATTATTATTATTATTATTATTATTATTATTATTATTATTATTATTATTATCTGAGCGAAAACCCTCGTTGGAATAGCAGGAAGTTTTAAGCACAAGTGCTTCAACAGAAAAGAATAGCCTAGTAAAAAAAGGAAAAGAAGAAATAGATAAAATAGAAGAGAAATAGTGAACAATTTATTTTAGGAACAATAACATCAACAAAGTGAATCTTTCATATATTAACTATAAGTAACATTTAAAAAAAAAGAGAGAAATAAAATAGAATAGTGAGTCCAACTGCGTCTACAAACAAGAGAACGCTATTCCAAGCCAGTGGAGGACCGTGGTAGAAATGTTATGACCCTACCTAAGGCTTGAGAACAATGGTTTGATTTTGGAGTCTCCTCCTAGAAGAGCTTTTTACCAAAGCCAAAAAATATTATCTACACTTACCAAGAGAAAAGTAGCCACTTGACAACTACAGTGGGGTAGTTAACCCCTTGAGCAAAGAGGAATTATTTGGTAATCGCAGTGTTATCAGGTGTATTAAGGCCACACCCAGTTACGAGTTAAGTTAGTACATGCCATACCTGTTTCAA
>NC_090747.1:49789009-49801509 GCF_036898095.1 Palaemon carinicauda | reverse complement strand
AATGATATTCTTCCAATATATACTGGTTCTTTTACTTGAATGCACAATTCCAGAGAATATATATCTTCACTAAATCTTTCTCTACTCCACATTACTAAATAGACCACCGATGATATCCTAGCATGAAATTCTCCCGCTAGTTAGTAGCTCTTTTCTTGAATGAACAATACCAAAGAATATATCATCTCTTTGACTCTTACTTTACTCCACATCGCTAAATAGACGATAGAAAATGACATGGCATGAAAGTCTTACATCAGTAATTAGTACCTTTTCTTAAAAGCACAATTCAAAAGAGTAAGTTTTCTCTCTATTTATTGCTTAATTCCACGTCACTAAATATACATCAGAAAATATCATAGCATAAAATTCTCCTACTATAGTCAATTATTTTTTAGCGAGGCATCTTTGCACCAACTCGGAAAAATTAGCTCGGAAAATTTCCCAATGGCTGAATGGTCGGAAGTATTTTTGTCCGAATACCATCATTGTTTTCAAATGATTACTAAGTAATGTGAATCAAAACTCATTTACTCATTTAAATTTCTCCCTTAGATATACGGTTTGGTCAATAAGTAATTTTAAATAAATAAATATATTATAAAGTATCGTGTTGGTAAACCTAAATTTAATAACACCCGCCGGAGTCAACGACACGAGCTTGTTTTCTGATGCCCGCTGCATAATTTTGTTACTTTACACATATTTCAACACAAATTGAGACAAATTACACTATAAATAAAGAAAAACATGTGATTATAAACTTACTTTGAATACCAGAATCTACTAAAAACGTGGAATTGATAAAATCAACTCATGGTGAAAATAGAGGTTCGGTGAAAGCAAGATGAAATCATAATTTCACGGCCGTTACAATCTCCCTTCCATTCTCTCTTTTCTGGGCTCAATCCCTGTGTCGCCCAGTGAAATGCTCCTAAAGCACCATTTCAAAGGAATATAACTGCTAATATTACCAGAGAAAAAATGTATAGGAATGCTAGGTTGAACTAGCTCGCTCACCTAATGGTGTCGGTATAGACTGGGGCGAAATACCAGAGGTCTCGTACCAATTAGATTTCTCCTCTTCGAAATCCCTCAATAGTGAGGTGCAGTTCAACCTCCCCTGCCTCGCAGACCAGTACTACTAACTCTACCCACGCTTGCCCATCACTCCTTTCTAGCACCTCATACGTATAAGTCCAACGTGTTTTTTCTTGTGTTTACCATTGGATTTATCATCAACTTTCTCTCGATGGCCGATTCCCAAGATACCCCATCGAAGTTAAGTACTTTATCCATGAGTTTTAGCGAGATTAGGCAGTGTAACCTTTGTTTTTATTAATTGAGAAGTGTTTATATATGAGCGACGTCCCCGTTCTTACTTTCGTCTCTGCCCTTTTTCTCGTTAGTTCGTCCGTCATTCATATTCGTTCGAACTTTTAGGAGTTTTTTCCTTATATTTATATAGTACACCGACTTTATGCTTTCATATAGCATTTATTTTATGTTATCCTATGATATCAGTGTTAGCGTTTCATCAGGAGTAGGTTATGTTGGTATGCCTGCATTCGTGCCTGTTGGTGGATAGCGTCACCATTGAGATTGTTTCGCTAGTTCTAGGAGCGTTAAAGACGACCATCTCACTGATTATCATTAAACCTTTTAGTTTTATTACGCTCCACCTAGTTTTACATTTGGTTCAAGTGGGACTCTCGCGTATTTTGTTGTTTTTACTGTTCGATCTACCGCTTCAGTAACTAGGTTGGTACCCCTGCTTTCCATCTGCTGATGGCGTCATGCTTCCTCCCTTGCCACTCGCCCGAGTCCCTCTCTCGCCATATTATTTCTGCATGCCTAACCTTAATTACGTAATTTCGCTTTTAATTCATTAATTATTTTTATGTATTTGTGCATTGATATTATATTTATTGCTTTACTCCGTTATGATCATATTTTTGGGATTTTCATGTCATGTTGAGGGGATCTCCAGTTGGTAGCCCTGTCTACCACTACGCACTGGTGATTCCCCGGTACCATACCCCCCCCCCCACAGGTTGGGGAGGCTATTCCATCCCCCCCTCTTCCAGTGTACACCCTTCCTCTCACTCGATGGTTGTTGGTTATGACATACGGGTCAAGTATGCTTGTCCCTCAGTCTTCCCTCAACGTTCCGACATATTGAGGACTGAGTGTACCCACGGGGTGTGACTTAGTCTCATTCATTCATACCGGGCGGTTTCGTCTCCCCCCCTCCCGTCGCCCCGATTGGCCATCGGTCGGGGGAGGGGGAGGGCCGGGACCACCGGGGACTATCACACGTGATTAGTCGGTATAACTGCACCTTGGTGTAACCTTGCCTTGAGCTATGGTTGTAAGAATGAGCACTTATATTAGGAGTGTCCCCACCTACGGTACCTCCTGCTATTATCGTCCACATAGGACTTATTAATATCCCATATCATTATATTATATTCTACATGAATCATTACCTTCGTCCCGGTACCTCCGGTAGGGTAGTGGGGGTTCCATTGGCTCCCCCCGCGCTCTCCCGTTGTACCCTCCCGTCATCAGACATCGGAGCCTCCGGGCTCTTAACTACAAGATCTGTTGACACTGACACAGTTTTGATTAATATCCTCCCTCCGGGAGCCCTATTCATTACAGACATTAGTTTTAGATCATAATTGGAGTTCTCTATTTATGTATTTTAAGGATGTATCTTAAGTTACTTTAAGTTTACTTTAAGTTACTTTAAGTTTACTTTAAGTTTACTTTACCAACCCTGTTCCCCGGCCCCGGGGGCCCCGGAACTAGTTATGATTATAATTATTCATCACTGTTTTTTGCATCCTTTTTCATCCCCGGCTCTGCCGGATTGCTCTTGGAATAGTCTCAGTTCTCTGCATGTTTAGTCTAAGGCTATACATTTATTTTATTAACTGGCAGGTCCCGGACCCTCCGGGACCCCTTATAGAGAAACTAGTAGATGCTCATGGACTATTCCTTTTACAGGTGGTCCGTTGCCGGATGACAGCCTGCGCGGCCGTCCTTCAACAGCCTTGCGGACATGCGGTCTGTCGGTCCCACGCGGACTGTGGGATCCAGATGGACGATATTGTTGTATGGCACCCTGACAACTGCCTTATCTGTTATGACCTTATCTCCACCCTCGCTTCAGATTCGGTGAGCCTCTTTCAGTCATTTTTGTATTTACATTCCCTTCACTGGGCCGCATCAATATTATACATACTCATTGCCTTCTGTTATGAATCTTCGGGTTCATTCATCATTTTGTCCCTCGGGTTTGCTAACCTTATCCCCGTCCTTTCAGTGTTACCCAGGCGGCTAAAACTTCAGCAAGAGCCACTTTGAAATTGTGGGTAGGCGGCTTCGCCCGTAACGTAAAGGCCAAGAAGCCCTACGTCCTCTCAGAAGATTATTGTAATCTTATCTACCCGAACGCAAAATCTTCGGCAGCAGTGCCTAGGCAAGTGGCGGCCCCTATAATTGCCGACATTGCGGAAACCGTAGAACTCAATCTCGTTCAGGATACAGACATTGCTGACGACCCGGACCCCATTGAAGACAATGTTGCGGCTCTGAACTTAGACATAGAGCCCATGGTTTTAGACGAATCAGAAAGAGGTAAGGTGGTAAGTGAGGCCGGTGGGTCTGGCGCTAAGACCTCTCTTCTTAGCCCCTCTTTTTCTTCAACTTCTAATAATTCTTCCTTTCTAGGTTTTGAAGGGAACCGCGAATCCTCTCCGAGATCGCACTCGGTTCCTCCCAAGGTCAAATCTCAGAAGAGACCTTTAGTGAGGACTCGTAAGAATCCTACACTACCTAGATCATCGAAGCCCAAGAAGGCTCCCCTCCCCGGAGCTCCTAGTGGCTCGACTAGCACTGCCCCTATGTCTCAGGACCCGGGAGTGCAGTCATCCCCCTTAATTACCACGACCAACTTCGACCCGGTGGCCCTCACCAATATGATGACGAGGGTCGTTACAGAGCAGATTAGCTCTATGCTTTCTGCCGTCACCAGGAGACTAGATACCCTGGAAGGAGGACTGCCTCAACAACAGCAGTTCCTCATCCCGGACGCCTCAAAACTTCCACCTTTCACGAAGAACAACCCGTGGAAAATGGCGCTCCACTGTCCTTTCACGGACGGAATGTTGACCATCGAGGGTTTTGGGACCCGGCCCATTGAAGATTTTGAGTTCTTCCCTCCCGGCCTTCAATTTCCTTTCCCCGGCTTCGCCCGGCTTACGGAAGAGGCTCTTGTCCGGCTAGATAAGGTCCCTAAAGAGACCGTTATCTTTCCGAAGGAACAGGCTCAGTCTGTTTGGGTTAGAACCTTAAACGAGTGGGGTTGTACAAACACCATGCTGACCCCCCACAAGAGTACTTACACCATGTTTCTTGTGGACGAACAGACCCCCACTCCTTGCGTCACCAAAATGGTTGAATTAGCCCTTCAGTCAGTGGCCGAAGATAAACCTTTGCCACAACTCCGGGAGACAGATCCTACATCTCTGCTGCTCCCATCAGATAATGAATGTTGGCTTAACATTCAATCGACATTCACTTCTGGTAAGCTATCCGCTGACTGTGCATCGACGCAATTCAGTGAACGCCTCCCAAGACTACCTGAAACCTTAATCCGACTCGAGTTCGAGTCCCGGTCTAGGTTTAGCTGGAGCCTCAACGTCTCGACTATGGCGGAGATGTTTTCTCTTACCTATGACGAGGAACACTCCTTTAAGGTTATGACTAAAGCCACCCTGCAATCTTTGTTAGCAGATTGCTACGACTTCTTGGTGGCCAAAAGACGTTGCCGTAGGCATGTCTTATCTGAAGCTACTATCCGCCATGAGCCAAATAAGCTCATTAAAGCCTCTGCTTGGGGTCCGGACCTATTCCCGGAGGACATGGTCAACTCGGTATTGAGCGAAGCTGCCAGAGTGAACCAGAGCCTCAAAGTCCGTTGGGGTCTCACTCCCAAACGGAAGTTCGAACAATCGAGCATTCACTCCCGGGGCAGAAAGAGGCTACGCCCTTATAGCTCTACTCAATTCCGCCAACCTCTTCAAGTAGTCCAGTCGGTCCCGGTCTCTCAGGGCATCCAGCCCTCTACCTCCAAGTCTCAGCCCCAAGAGAAGTATGTCCTCGTCCCTGAAAGCCAAGTGGCCTCGAACTCGTTTACCTCTCCTGTTTATAACCCGGTCTATGAGTCCCGGGTTTCCTCCCAAGGATACCAACGAGGCAAGGGCCCCGGTTCGAGAGGTTCTTTTCAGAACAGAGGCAAAGGGAGATATTTCTCCCGTGGAAAAGGGTCACGTGGTGGCCGAGGCGGTAAAACCTCCAACTACTGAAGGTCTTCAGGTAGGAGGGAGACTTTATGTGTTCCGGAGTCGCTGGAGGTTCAGTCCTTGGGCCTTCAGCATAATCTCCAAGGGCCTGGGGTGGAGTTGGATAGAAGGGCCTCCTCCACCGAACAAATTACATCAACCCTCGACACCGGACCTACTTCTGTTTACCCAAGATCTTCTTCGCAAGAACGCGATCAAGGAAACGAAATATCTGAAGTTTCAAGGTCGCTTATTCAGCGTTCCGAAGAAAGACTCCGACAGCCGGAGGGTCATCCTCGATCTGTCCCGACTAAACTTGTCCATTCAATGCGACAGGTTTCACATGCTTACCGTCTCGCAGGTGCGAACCTTGTTTCCCCGTGGGGCCGTCACCACCTCCATCGATCTTACCGATGCTTACTATCACGTTCCAATAGCGAGACACTTCCGCCCATTCCTAGGATTCAGACTGGACGACAAGGCTTACACGTTCAAAGTGATGCCTTTCGGGCTCAACATCGCGCCCAGAATCTTCACGAAACTGGCGGAATCGGTCATTCAGGAACTCCGATCTCACGGAATCCAAGTCGTCGCATACCTGGACGATTGGCTAATCTGGTCAGACAACGTCGAGGATTGTCTCAAGGCAACAAACAAGGTGATCCAATATCTTCAGTTTTTGGGATTCCAAATAAACTTCGGAAAGTCTCGTCTGACACCAGAGACCAGATTTCAGTGGCTGGGATTACGGTGGGACCTACGTTCTCACACTCTATGTCTCCCTAGGTCCAAGAGGATAGAGATTGCGAAAAATACCAAACGCTTTCTCGGGGAAAAGATAACTTCCAGAAGGAACCAGGAGAGATTCTAGGGTCCCTACAATTCGCTTCAGTGACAGACCTCCTTCTGAAAGCAAAACTGAAAGACATCAACCGAGTTTGGCGCTCCAGAGCGAACAACAAACGTCGAGACAAGAAGACACGCCTTCCTCCCATTCTTCGGAAGAGGCTTCTCCCTTGGACAACCGCCAAGAGCCTATCAAAGTCGGTTCCGTTGCAGTACCCCCCTCCAAGGATAGTCATCCACACGGATGCCTCCCTATCAGGTTGGGGAGGCTACTCTCAACACAGGAAGGTTCAGGGCCTTTGGTCCACAATGTTCCAACAATTTCACATAAACGTCCTGGAGGCCATGGCTGTCTTACTAACCTTGAAACGTCTTTCCCCGGCCAAGAAACAACATCTGAGGATAGTCCTCGACAACGAAGTCATAGTCCGTTGTCTAAACAGAGGGGGCTCCAAATCAGGTCCCATCAATCATGTGATGGTGGCAATCTTCTCCCTGGCGGCCTCAAACCAATGGCACCTATCCGCCGTCCATCTGGCTGGAGTTCGGAACGTTGTGGCAGACGCACTCTCCAGGACGGTACCGTTGGAGTCAGAATGGTCACTAGATCGCAAATCCTTTCAATGGATCCTCTCCCAAGTGCCGGATCTCCAGGTAGACCTCTTCGCGACGGAATCCAACCACAAGCTGAAATGTTATGTGGCCCCCAACCTGGACCCTCGGGCTTATGCCACGGATGCCATGTCTCTCGACTGGAACACCTGGGAAAGGATTTACCTTTTCCCACCGGTGAACCTACTGATGAAAGTGCTGGACAAACTTCGAACCTTCAAAGGTCAAGTAGCCCTGGTGGCCCCCAATTGGCCCAAGAGCAATTGGTTTCCTCTTTTACTGGAGCTGAATCTCCACCCTCACCAGATTCCCAACCCGACTCTGACCCAGATAGTACAAACGTACACTGTGTTCGCTTCCTCAAACATTCAGAACACCCTAACTTTATGGACTTCATGAAGTTTGCGGCACACAAAGGGGCTAACATAGACCCCCAGAATACTTTATTCTTAGAATCTGACAAGAGAGACTCCACTCTTCGTCAATATGACTCAGCGGTAAAAAAACTAGCAAAGTTTTTGAAGGATTCTAATACTGACTTTATGACACTAAACCTAACGGTAACCTTTTTTAGAACCTTGTTTGAGTCGGGCTTAGCAGCTAACACTATTACTACCATCAAGTCTGCCTTGAAGAAGATTTTTCTAATCGGCTTTAATATAGATCTAACAGAATCATTGCTAGCTTCGATCCCAAGAGCCTGTGCCAGACTGAGACCATCTTCTCGTCCTAGCTCGATTTCCTGGTTTCTCAATGATGTTCTTAAACTAGCGTCAGAAACCGTCAACGATTCATGTGAGTATATCCCTCTACTCAGAAAAACTCTCTTTCTCGTGAGTTTAGCATCTGGCGCCAGGATTTCGGAATTAGCTGCCTTATCAAGGGACCCAGGCCACATAGAGTTCCTTCCGTCAGGAGAGGTCCTCCTCTCCCCAGACAAGGTCTTCTTGGCCAAAAATGAAGACCCTCAGAATAGATGGTCCTCCTGGAAAATTATCCCTCTCCCTCAGGATCCTTCCCTATGCCCGGTTACCACTCTAAAGTCCTTTCTATCAAGGACTTCCTATATGACCTCGGGACCCTTGTTCATCAGGGAGCGGGGAGGGACTATAACTTTGAAAGGGATCAGACAACAGATCTTGTATTTCATTAAACAGGCCAATCCAGAGTCTTTTCCTCACGCCCACGACATTCGGGCGGTAGCGACCTCAATAAATTTTTTCCATCATATGAACTTTACATATCTCTCTAAATATACCGGATGGAAATCCCCCTCAGTGTTCAAGCGGCTCTATCTTAAACATTTAGAGGCCCTTCAACTCGCTACCGTAGCCGCAGGGAGCGTGGTATCCCCCGGACAAATTCCTTCTAACTAATTCCTGAATCCGATATCTTCCTCTTACCTGCCTCACTTACAGTTCCTACCTGAGTTCGGTTTGTTATATCACACCCATGGGTGTTCCCATTTCGTAACATTGCTATTTTATTGTCATTGTTCAATTTACTTTTACCATACGAACTGTATTTCTTTAGTGTCCAAGTTTATATAATTTGTTCCAGTGTTTGACCTTAATTGGTTTTATTTCAAGTTTAATGTTCATTTGTCTTCCCTTCCTGGGATATTATACCTTATCATGCTGATGTTATTAAAGACGACCGTCTTCTACGTTAACTTTTGATTAAACCACTGTTTGTTATGTTGATTTTAATTCGTTCCCTTATAGTTAATGAAGTTTGGGTTCGTTTTCTCTGGTACTATTTCACTGGGCGGCACAGGGATTGAGCCCAGGAAAGGGATTTTGACGAAGGAAAAATCTATTTCTGAGCGAGAGACCTGTGCCGCCCAGTGAACCCACCCTAGTTGCTCCCCCCCTGATCAGACCCCAAACTTAAGGGTGCTGTAAGGAGTGATGGGCAAGCGTGGGTAGAGTTAGTAGTACTGGTCTGCGAGGCAGGGGAGGTTGAACTGCACCTCACTATTGAGGGATTTCGAAGAGGAGAAATCTAAATGGTACGAGACCTCTGGTATTTCGCCCCAGTCTATACCGACACCATTAGGTGAGCGAGCTAGTTCAACCTAGCATTCCTATACATTTTTTCTCTGGTAATATTAGCAGTTATATTCCTTTGAAATGGTGCTTTAGGAGCATTTCACTGGGCGGCACAGGTCTCTCGCCCAGAAATAGATTTTTCCTTCGTCAAAATCCCTTTAGTGTCTGACAGTAGAAGGCTCGTTTTACCCAGGACCCACTCTATGGGAGTTTTGCTTTTACCGAACCGCTATTTTCACCACAAGTTAATTCTATCAATTCCACGTTTTTAGTAGATTCTGGTATTCAAAGTAAGTTTATAATAACAGGTTTCTCTTTATTCTTAGTGTAATTTGTCTCAATTTGTGTTGAAATATGTGAAAAGTAACAAAACTATGCAGCGTGCATCAAAAAACAAGCTCCTGTCGTTGACTTCGGTGGGTATTGTTATCAAATTTTTATTTACCATCACGATACCTTATAATATATTTATTTAACATTATTTATTGACAAAACTTATATCTAAGGGAAAAATTTAGATTAGTAAATAAGTTTTGATTCACATTACTTGATAATCATTTGAAAACAACGATGGTATTCGGAAAAAAATACTTCCGACCAATCAGCTATTAGGAAATTTTCTGAGCTAAAAGGGCACCTCTGCTAGTCGGTGCAAATATGCCTCGCTAAAGAAAATTGACTATAGTTACTAGTTCTTTTTCCTAAATGCACAATTCCATAGAGTGTATTTTCTCTCTAACTCTTGCTCTGTTCTACCTCCAATAGACGTATCACCCACAGAGTCAAAACATTAGCCCTGCACCAAAGCGGGTACCTTCAACGATATCAGAGAGAGAGAGAGAGAGAGAGAGAGAGAGAGAGAGAGAGAGAGAGAGAGAGAGAGAGAATTATTGTTGTGAAAGTTATCAAATACTTCGATAGAAAAAGAAAATTTGTAGGAAGGTTCGGAAGCGGTTGTCAGAAGTTCTAAAGAATCCTAAGTTATTATCAGTTGAAGACCCGTGATGAAAGGTATTGACAGACGGAGCTTATCTGCTCTCACTCTCTTTCAGTCAGTATTATGAAGAGGAGTCGAAGTGATTGTTTGTTTATTGAAATAGCTTGAAATTTGATGAAAAAAAAACTACTAGAGAAAATACGTAGTTACATGCATATATCTCCCCTATATAACAGAGAGCAAGTATCTGGGTACATATATAAATATACATTTCTTTCCTCTCACCCCGAGAAGCATTATCAAACGTATGACTGCGTGATCACTCCTGTCCATTGTGTTGGGGATATAGCGAGTTGTCATGCCCTGGTGAGAGGGTGTACCAGGATAGGTACACTTGGAGGCCACACTCTCCCAAATAGGTAGGGATTGGAAGTGTTTAATCTGTCTGCGTGTGTGTATAATTTGCCGGTCGCTGATTGGTTCTTGTGGGCGGATTCCATATCTAATGTAGAAGGGAATTGCTTTTCCGCTGGATGAGGTACTTGCCTGCAGGGGGAAGACAGAGTTAGGCTGCTTTTTCTCTCTTGGCTGTCAAAGCTAGGAGTAGTCTAGATTTGAGTAAGTCCGAGCAGAGCACCCAGTGCAGTGCTCTGATTTGATACCCAGCACCTGAGTCGGGCTCGGAGTTAAGCAAGCTGTTCGGCCAATATGATTTTAGGTCTGGGGGAGTCGCAAGCTGCTTGCTGATTGGATGAGGCACTCGCTGTGGGAGTCTCAGTCCCAGGCAAGCTGCCGGCGGCTGATCATATTAGTCCTAGTGTAGGTTTACAAGCCGTTGTTTGGTCTTCCTATGGAAGGAGGGGAGGAGAAACATCTGTGTCTTATTCAGTTCCAGCTTTTCTTGCTGGATAAACTGGATTTTCAGTATTCAGAGCATTCAGTCAAAAAGGACACTAACGATGATTTTACTCAAATCCAGGCTCCACCTAGTTTCGAAGGCAGTGAGCGTAGTTACAGGCAGACTGTGAAGGAACCATTCCTGGTGAGATCCTCAGCCAATGGGGGAGCAGCTCCGTTCCAGACTATATATGGACTCGTAGCATGAGGGCCAATCAGCGACCAGTGCCTGATTTGACGAACCTGAAGATGAAAGGAGACATTTGGTACTGTCTTGTAACGTGTACCAATCGATCTTGATTGTACTTGTTGTGACCAAAGTGCACTTAGTAAAATTGTAGAACTTATCTATGTAATTTTCTTCCCCCTACTGATGTCAAATATAGCACAGTTATTATTATTATTATTATTATTATCATTATTATTATTATTATTATTATTATTATTATTATTATTATTATTATTATTATTATCATTATTATTATTATTATTATTATTATTATTATTATTATTATTAGCCAAGCTACAAACCTAGTTGGAAAAGCATGATGCTATAAGCCAAAGGGCTCCAATAGGGAAAAATAGTTCAGTGATGAAAGGATATAAGATAATAAATAAATGATGAGAATAAATTAACAATAAATCATTCTCAAAACAGATATGTCCTATATAAATTATTAACAACGTCCAAAAACAGATATGTCATATATAAACTATAAAAATACTCATGTCAGCCTGGTCAACATGAAAACATTTGCTCCAGCTTTAAACTTTTGAAGTTCTACTGATTTAACTACCCGATTAGGAACATCATTCCACAACCTTGTAACAGCTGGAATAAAACCCATAATAAACTGTGTAGTATTGAGCCACATGATGAAGAAGGCCGGACTATTAGAATTAACTGACTGCCTAGTATTACGAACAGGATAGAATTGTCCAGGAAGATCTGAATGTAAAGGATGGTCAGATTTATGAAAAATCCTATGCAACATCCATAATGAACTAATTGAACGACGGTACCAAAGATTAATATGTAGATCAGGAAAAGAAATTTAATAGACCGTAAGTTTCTGTCCAACAAATTAAGATGAGAATCAGCAGGTGAACACCAGACAGGAGAACAATACTCAAAACAAGGTAGAATGAAAGAATTAAAAAACTTCAGAGTAGATTGATCACTGAAAATCTTGTAAGACTTTCTCAATAAGCCAATTTTTATTGTGCAATTGAAGAAGACACAGACCTAATGTCTTCCTCAAAAGTAAATTTGCTGTCGAGAATCACACCTAAAATTTTGAAAGTCATACAAATTTAAAGAAACATTATACCATACTGATATCCGGATGTTGAGGAGCCACTGTCCTTGACCTACTTATAATCATACTTTCAGGTTTGTTAGGATTCAACTTCATACACCATAATTTGCACCTTGCACTAATTTTAGCTAAATCTCTATTAAGGGATTCAGCAACCTCAGTTCTACATTCAGGGGATGGAATTGATGCAAAGAGAGTAGCATCATCTGCATATGCAACAAGCTTTTTTTCTAGGCCAAACCACATGTCATGTTTATATAGTATGAAAAATAATGGGCAATGAACACTACCCTGTGGAACACCGTATATCACATTCCTATACTCACTATGGTGCTCATCAACAACAACTCTTTGAGATCAATTACTTAAAAAAATCAATAATAATGCTGAAAAACGCCCCACCCACTCCCAACTTTTTCAGTTTGAAAACAAGGGCCTCATGATGAACACGGTCAAAGGAAGCACTAAAATCAAGGCGGTATCCATT
>NC_090747.1:49766509-49774009 GCF_036898095.1 Palaemon carinicauda | reverse complement strand
TGCGTGTGTACGTGTATGTGTGTGTACAGCTCATATATATTCATATATATATATATAAACTCCAAAATCAAACCAAACAAGACCCCAACGGCGGAGCTTCCCAGCGCCGGCGGAAGAGGGCAATGCCTGTCGGGCAGGCAACAAGGCGGGCCTTGACATAACAAGAACCCGGCAGCCCGATACAACCAACATCGGAGAAGCCGCCTGTCTCATATGTCTTGAGCCGCGGTGAAAACGGTGTGGGCCAAGTGCGTGTGCGTGGCCGTTGCAAAGCCACGACCACCCAAAACAATATACCCAGCTACTGGCATTCTGTTGTTTCCTTCACCCCTCTTCATCTCTTTCTCATAGATAGGAGGCTGATGGCTAACGACAGAACCCAATACTCGGACACGAGTGGGCGCCGACGACGATGATATATATATATATATATATATATGTATATATATATATATATATACATATATATATACATATATATATATATATATATATAAGTTTGCTACTTTTATAAGCACACATTGCGTATATGTTGTTTAAGATGTGTAAAGCTGGATAACGAAGTACATCTTATTAGCTTTAAAAAGTATTTATTGTTTAAAAATAACAGAGTTAAACATCTCCATCATAGGAGTGAGCTGGTTTGGTCAGATGACCAATTCTGGTGAAGTATAGATATGAACTGATTAAATTATCGATATCTCAGATATCGTATGCTTAGTTGATGTAGCAATTTTATCACAATCTCGGAAGACACCTGCATCCGGTGACGTCACAAACTTTCACACACTGATGCATTGGTGTTGACGTTTAAGAAAAATGTTACATTGCTGAGGCGGCATTGTGCATCCTGTTTATGATTTTAGTGACTACAGCAAATCACACGGCTATCATCTTCATCCAAAATGACATATTACGTCATGTGTTTTAAACATGTAATAATAATTATTTCACTTATTACATAAGCTCGGCCACCTATCTCAATTTTTTTCAAAAAAAATTTAACAACAAGCCAAAACATGTTTACTAGGCATGACTGGATATATGTATTATTCTTTGTTTAACTTTAGCCATAAGCAAACGAGGACGAATGTCCAAATAGGCACATCAAAAAAAAAAATAACAATAATGCATATGAAAAGATATTACCAAAGCAAAGAAAAAAAATGCAAGATAAAATAAATATCATATATATGTTACATTGCTAGCAAATGATTATATGGTACCAAAAAAACTACTGACATACATATGATTCGGTAACTTGTTAAAGAATAATTGTTACCTTTGTCAGAAACATAGATTAACATAATACGGTAACTAATAAAAATATTTGTTACCTTCGTAAAAATTCAATTTTCTAGTGCACAAACACGAATTCCTGGTACGTACACGTACCACGGTTTCGTACATATATATATATATATATATATATATAGATAGATAGATATTTATATATAGGTCTGATATATTTTATTAGATGCCCATAGATTCTGTTAATTTAATTTTTGTTTCTCTTTTCTTTTTAACATTCCGGCTTATATATTTTATTAGATGCCGAGAGAAAAAATGATTTATATATTTTTTTAAATGTTTTTTTTTTTTTTTTTTGAATGTATTTTTAACAATGCAATGTAGATAATTTCTACAATTACATATTACTAGCGTAGTAACAGCTTTTCTTACAAGCACACTTTCCAGAGCAATTTACTCCTTTAGCGAATGAGGTGGCCACTTCAAACGGCTTTAAACTGAATTAAATAAGGAGTTTTGTCTGGACATGGCGAAACGTTCTGTTGTAGCTTCCTGCTGTGCCGTAACCTACGCCAAACAAGGATGTTCACGGCGATAAATATCATCACCGTGATAACCAGTCCTGCTAGTAGTATGGGGTGAAGAATTTCCTTTTAAGTCGGTGACAGGTGGTCCATTTCGGTTAGTTTCATCAACCGCTTGGCAACTTGTCTGTTGTACGGGAGAGGTAGTGCTGGCATTGTAGAGGTCCACGTGAAGTTCGCGAAGTAGGCTCGTTCTCTGATGAGTGTCCGTAGACCAGTCACCATGGAATTAGGGGAAGTCCCGATACAACCATCTGCTGCAACGAAGATGTGGGCGAAGGACGTGGATCCGTCAGGGCATGATACATTGAAGCCGTCCTTGTCGTATCGTATCCACGAGCCATTGTTCAGTCAGCAATTGAACTCATTATTGTCAAAGGGATAAAGCTTATCCAGACAATTTTCACTTGTATGGGAGAGAGCGCCAGTCTAGCACTATACCTAACTCGCATGAATCCATTAAGTTTTTATGGAATTCAAATGAGTCAGCTGTACATATTTTTCTATCCATTGCGTCTGAACAGTGAGTTAATTGATTTAACTCTTTAATGACCGTATATGTTTCCTTGTCTGGGGAAATCAATACGTGTCCTGTCAAACTGGATATTACTGGATTTGAGTGATTCGTCATGAAAGTCGGAAATGGTGATATCCTGTAAGATTGCCAGGCATCAGAAGAATCAAAGGGAATTGTAATCCTAATCTTGTTATTATCAACGCTTACTGTAATTAGGCTGTAATAAAATTCTAACCTATGTTCGTCTAACAAAGGAACATAGCCTAGTTTATCCCTTCCGTTCTCCAGAATTAACTTTAAGTAATTTATAGGCAACAAATGGGGCGACAGTACACCTTTAGTTGCTAACGTGATAGCTTCTACATAATCTTTGGATTTCTCAATGAAATGTGTAATTCTGTTATGTATGTGATCTATCTTTGAATCATAATACGTTAACGTTGCCAACAAATCCTGTACTTCCATAATCTGAATGATATTATTTGAATGTTCATTTACTAAATCCATAATTTTATTGATTGAAGCTAACTGATTCCTTAGTTCTGACATAACCAATTCATCTTCATGAGTCAAGAACTCAATTTTCTTATTTTGATTACTAATTTTAAGACGATTGGAAATTCCTAAACCTAAACTTGCAATAGACCCAAAGATGTTTAATGCAGCATAAATAAACGGATTTCGTCTTTCTTTATGTTCGTGTCCTACAGTCCACATCAAAAGGTCATAAGCCAAAGATCCTGTCTCGTAAGTCTTATTTTTCAAGTCATCAGATAGCATCTCTGCAACTTTTAATGTTGATCCAAGCAAACTCTCTGTAGTCAAATGAAAATGTCTTCTATGCAACTCATCCAATGAGGCAGAAAACCTTGAAATGGCGGTTCTTAAGCTAGTGACATCATTCTCTTGAAGAAAAATTGCTTGCATATTCACTTCTACAACTACGTTGCTTGATGTAATAAAAACGTCTTCTTGTCTTTCAACTATAGTGCCTTATTTAAAATTTATACTTTTAGTTTTAGAGATCATCCCACACGAGAAAAATGTCTGAGCGAACAATATCGCTCCCAACAACAAAAAATTCTTCTTGGAAACCTGTAACGAGAAAAATATATGTAATTACTCCTGTATTTAGAAGAAAACTTTTAATCACATAAAATAAAAAAAATTTTCCCTCACTTCTTTTCCTCTCTTTTCTTTTTAATTTATTATGTGAGCCAATGGTACTATTCTCTCATCCGTGGGTTGGGATACGTTTTGAACTCTAAACCTATTGGCCGTTAATGTTTCCAAAATGTTAAATGGGCCTTCAAACTCAGGTGTTAGTTTATAATTGAGTCCTTTGCGTACATTGATTTGAATATACACATTATCACCCACGGTATATGTTTTAGTTGGTTTCGCTGTTTTATCATGATTCCTTTTCATTATGATTTGTGATTCTTCTAAATTCTTTCGAAGGATATCATATCGACTTATACTTGCATTTATACATTCTTTTAAAGGATTTGATAGATTAGTTGTAGGCGTTAATACATGGAAAGGCGTTCTAACTGGGGTACCATACAATGCTTCATGCGGTGACATTTTAATTGATATATGATATGAATGATTCAGAGTACTCAGTGCCGCCGGTATTGCAATATCCCAGTTGGGGTCCGATCTCCCTAGTGTTACTCTTAATATATTTAATATCTTCCTATTTGCTCTTTCCACTAGCCCATTCGACTCTGGGTGATATATCATGGTATTTATTTTCTTTATGCTGAGGAATTCACACAATGAGGTAAGAAAGTGATTATTAAATTCACCACCCGAGTCTGAGATTATCATGTGTGGAATTCCATGTTTACAAATGTAACACTCGTAAAACTTCCTAGCGCATTCAATCGCAGTTTCAGTTTTAAGCGCTATTAATTCTGTATATCGAGTTAAAGCATCTATAATTACTAAGAGGTGCTTATTTCCTCTGTCTGACTCGTAAAATCCTGTTAACAAATCTAAATGTATTCTTTCAAAGGGTTGATTGGGCACAGGATAAGCTCCTAGGCTGACAGGTGTTTTCGTATGCCCTTTGTTTTCCTGACATGTGCGACAATTAGCTATGTGTCTTTTTATATCTGTAAGCATCGTATGCCAATAAAACAATGATTTGGCTTTCTGTGACATTAATGAGAACCCCGGGTGTCCATGTAATTGATTTGAATGCAACCAATTTAGGACAGTGGAAATAAGTGAGATTGGTACTACTACCTGGTCGTTAGTTACATGTGGTGTATTGCGGGTTTTCCTTGTCACAGTCCTACTCAGAATATTATCTTTGATTATATAATTCTGCTGCTTATACTTTATACATTCCTTTTCCTTATGATTGCCTTTCAAAGCATTTATGATTGTTTCTATTTTCTGATCTTTTCTTTGCTCAGTCTGTAACAATTCAGCGCTCCAGCCTAAATCTTCTTGTTCAGATATCGTTTTAATAATAGGCATGGATGTTGATATATCTATTAATTCAGCTAAAGGCTCCATACAAGATGACACGGGGTTGCGTGATAATGCATCCGCAATGATATTTGCTTTCCCAGGTAAATACCCGATTCTTGCACCAAAATCTTGAATGATCAAATGCCACCGAGTTCGTTTAGGGCTGTGGTTGAAGCCTTTAAAGAACTCTGTTAGTGGTTTATGGTCAGCAAGAACCTTAACGGGATAACCGTAAATTATGAACTTAAAATGCACTAGTGAATTAACAATAGCTAGCCCTTCCTTGTCTATTACTGCATACTTACTTTCGGAAGTTCTCAATTTTCGAGAATAGAAAGCTATCGGGAAAAATTGTTTATCATATTGCTGAAGCAATACCCCTCCTACTCCTAAGTCTGAGGCATTTGTTGCAATGAAGAATTCCTTACCGAAGTCAGGAAATTTTAAGATAGGAGAACTACACAGTTCATCTTTCAAAGTATTAAACGCCAGTTGATGTTGCTCAGACCATATGAAATCTATGCCCTTCTTCGTAAGATCAGTTAAAGGAGCAGCTATTATTGAATAGTTGCGTATAAAACGCCTGTAATATCCACTACAACCCAGAAATTGTTGTATTCCCTTGACATTAGTAGGTATGGGAAAATTACGTATAGCCGACACCTTATTATGGACTACTTTAAGACCTTGGCTTGACACCATGAAACCCAAATATATTAATTTTGTTTTGAAAAACTCACACTTACTAATCTTTACCCTTAAGTTATGTTGTCTTAATCTCTGTAGTACTAGTTCTAACTTACGTAGACGTTCTTCTAAGGTGTTGGAAAAGATTACAAGATCATCCATATAGGCATGCAATATATCCCCTAACAAGTCTCCAAACACTATGTTAATCATTCTTGTAAATGTTATAGGAGCACAACGTAAACCAAAAGGCATCCGTAAAAATTCCTAATGTCCCCTGGCTGTGCTGAAGGCTGTGTATGGGATACTATCTTTTTCTAATGATATCTGGTGAAAGCCTTTAAGTAAGTCCAAACTGGTAAAATATTTATTCTGACCTAACAAAGACAAAATATCGTCAGTACATGGCACTGGGAATCGATCAGGGATCGTCTACTCGTTTAGACGACGAAAGTCGACGCAGATACGCCATGTTCGATCTTTTTTCGGTACAACTATTAAAGGAAAATTATAAGGGCTGTTTGATTTCCTAATGACTCCTTCTTCTAGCATTTTACCTACTTCATCATTTATTTCATTCTGGAATTTCATAGGGAGTCTGTACGAGGGTACATAGATAATTTTCTGCTTGTCCTTTAACCTTATTTGATGCTCGATCACATCTGTTTTTCCTAAGGATCCATCCGTAGTGGAAAAAACATCATGATATTTAGTTAAAAGTCCAAAAATTTTCTGCTGAATTTCTTCGTCTTGATTGTCTTTATTGATTTTATTTTTAATAGATCGCAAAAGGGATTCATCCGCAACTGATTGAGAGTGATTGATCTCAGCAACGGTAAGAATACGATGTTTATAAACTTCTACATCCAAGATATGTTGATTTTTGTGAATTACCAAAGTGTTATTTAAATGATTACAGACTTCAATATTACATTGTTGATGTGAGCCTACTGTATAAATAGCTTGTGTGACAGACAATCCGTTAGTTTTCAAAGTGTCGGAAAGGATTATTATTTCAGATCCCGGTAATGTTTTCTTTATTTGCACTATTAAATTCGAAGGTACATTTGGTTCGATAGATTGCGTGCAAGATGATATTACGGGTGAATGAGAATTCTGCTGGGTCGCGTATATTATTTCATTATTAGTGAGACAAGTTATTGGTTCTTCAACGTACGTTACGGTTACATTTGTCGTCTCCTTTTTATCCAAAACTGATTTTAAGGTATTAGAAGACTTATAGAATTTCCCTTTGATACACACGCCGTGCTTGGCAGGGGCTAAGATAATGTTTCGATTTCCCATAGAAGGGTATCCTATAATTACAGCTGGATACATATTAATGTTTTTTACAACAACAAATGTATCGGAAAACGTGCGTTTACCGACTTTGTACTGAACATGAGTTATGCCTATGACATTTAATTCATTATTTCCTATACCTGAGAGTCTAATTCCGGATTTTTCAATCGGAAAGTTCGAAAACAACAAATGATGTGTCTTCAAATCCATGATATTACGTGGACTACTAGAGTAAAAAAATAACGTAAAGGATTTGTGTTCTAAATTTACAGCATATAAGGTTGGTCGAGAATCATTTTGGCTTATTATTGTATGAATTCGTTGCAAATCTACGGGAGCATGCACTGTTTTACTTAATTCGGCCGTATGTTTCATAGGAAAATCTATTGTCTCACAATTATCTGATAAAACATTAAATTGATTATTCAATACTATTTATGTTGACATGAATGACCTTTACCCAACATCACTCTCTTCCCCTCTGGAGTTAACTATGTGGTATTTGCTTTGCTCTGCACATTCTGAAAATTAGTCTGACCTTGCAAGGTCTGGTTTGGCGACCCAGGCTCAGCGATATTCGAAGAAGTGTTTGTTTGCTTTGGACTCTGAACTACATTGACATTTGGTTGTTTCTTCTTATTGTTAAAATGAGGATTTTTCTTTTTATTTCCATAT
>NC_090747.1:49734009-49761509 GCF_036898095.1 Palaemon carinicauda | reverse complement strand
TTAAGTCACTAAAATGAAGACACAAAACTCCTGGAAAATTACCACGAATAAGTTTTCTGTCAATAATATTGAATATTATCCCAGTTTTACTCATTATTATTCTCACCATCTAAATAAAAGATAAATACATTGCGTAAATTGCATTCTTGCCATATATATATATATATATATATATATATATATATATATATATATATATATATATATATATATATATATATATATATATATATATATATATTTTTTTTTTTTTTTTCCATACTTCAACACTTTTTTATACACGAATATCATAACATATGTGTGTATGTTGTTGAATATAATGTCATGAAGAATATTCTTTTATATGCATATGAAATGCAATCTGCATTCAAATCATTCATTTAATAAAGTTCTAAAATAATGAACATCGTAAAATACACAAAGTAAAGAAAATCGTGCTAAATGGTTATTGGAACGGGGAAGAGTTTGTTTACTTTAATTTCTAACTGCAACTCTAATAAGGTTTGGATTCGCCCTTGTCTCATTATAACTAGATAGTTTAATCAAAAATACTCTACGCAGCTAGCAGTGGACTCTGATGTGTATATTATTCTACTAATTAGGTAGACAATTCCATTCCCTTAATGTCATTAAGGAAGCCTAAAGAGACACGGGGCTTCTCTTCCAGCCTGTCTATATATGTGAAACTTTGTATACTTTGAGTTTTATCCGTGAAGCTTCTTTAAATCTTATTTGAAAATTTGATTCCTTATTGGTTTATGCTAGAAAACTTTTAAATCACTAGTACAGATTAGTAAGGAATAATGGTACCTTGTAGTTTCATTACTTTATTTAGGTAAATAGGGCGGAATGAATTTAACAATGCAGCATTCACTGAGCCAGTAAGCAAGGATACACAAAATAGTAGAACTTGATATGTGGAATTAGAAACACTTGGACTGTCCCGGACTGGTGATCGCCAGACTGCAGTTCAAGTTCCACAAAAAAACCCGTTAGTTCCTTTGGTCGCTCCCACCTACCCATCTATTTCACCTAAAGGGTGAGGTCTTGGGGAAGCCTAATGGTCTATCTGCTAAATCATCAACAGCCATTGACTAGCTCTCATGGGTCCTATCTTGGGTGGAGAGGGGGCCCTTGGCGCCTATTATATGTATATATGGTCAGTCTCTAGTGCATTGTCCTGCTCGATAGGGCAATGTCACTGTCCTTCGTCTCTGCCATTCATGAATGACCTTTAAACCTTTAATCCTTCTGCTATCGACTGGTCTCTCTCTCTCCTTGTCGATGGATGACAGGAATAAGGAAATCTCCTGTCCTCATCAAAGGTTCCTTCTACAACATGGCCTGGATGGTAACAATTTCAGATTCGGGTGACTTTGTAGTTTGGTGCGTTTATATACATGAATGTAGTAAGCGAATGCCTGACCCCGAAGAGATTGGGTATAATATGGTCGGACAGACATTTCTGCTTAGCTGACAACTGATACTGGACTTAACTAGCATATAAGTCCAAATATACCTTCTTTTATACGGTTTGTGTTTGGGGTGTGTTCCAATATGGCGGCTTGTCACTGAGCTGTGGTGAATTACATTGCCTTGTTTCAAAATGGAGGTTGCTCCTGTACATACGGATTTCTCTTCCGCCAAGCACAAAGAGATTTTGACTTCCTTGTGTTTGTAATAATAAAGTTAAAAAGAGTCTACACCTCATGTCAGTTTTTCCTTTCTCCGACATCTACAGATGCCTTGAGTTTTGATATTCTTAACATCAACAGTCTATGTGACGTCTGGATTTCATCGTCTTTTAATAGGATGTTATGGCTCAAAATCGTCTGTTTTGACGAAACGCCGATATTAACATACCTAAGCACATCAGTTTGACTCTCTCTACTAATGTGCATCTTTCTCCTAATGTAAATGTTCACGAAATCAAAAAAATCTGCGATGACTCTCTCTTTCTTAATTCATGAAATAAATGTATTCATGACACCACACGACCATGTATCATTTGTTGCCTGTGGAAACTATACCTAAATACGTTAACATACAACAAATATTATTTTACTGGCTTCCCAATAATGACCAACAATCAAACACTAATTTTGCTCAATTTCTTAACATAACTTTTCACTGCATGAGCAGTACAAAACATATAGCCTCTTTTACTTTTAAATGTCCAGATTTAGTTTTATACCGTAGTTCAATAATTCTCTATAATCAAGATGGAAATTATCACACAATGAAGTAACACACTTGGAGCACAGTAGAGGCTTTTTATTGATAATTGAACCTCATTTATACCGTAAAATTACGGCCCATGACATCCTTAGCTGTGTATGTTTGATTAACATAAATAATAATTGCACATGTCTATTGTAATAAATTTAAAATCAGATCACCACATTCAGATTAAAAAAATCTAACATCTCAATGATATTAAATAGCAATCCATGAAAACATGATAAATCACTGATAAACTATTTTAATACTGTCACTTTCTATTTCCCCTTCTCTAAGAGGTAGATTAATTGTTTGCTCATATCAATAGCAAAATTAACTTTCGTGTTTTTTGACACTTACTATCTAAATTCAATTCTCAAAGGGAAAGGCTCTAATGAATATAACCTAAAACTTTGTAGCTAGCGTACACCTTTTTCTGTAATTATAACGTTCCTATGTTCACCTTTTTTCTTGATTAACATATTTTACTTTTTACCCAGTTTCCATTTAATGTCGTCTATCATTCAGACTTTTCTTTCTTTCTTTTTTTATGGAAAAAAAATTCTCTACTGTTTTCGTTGTAATATTGATTTTATAAATTATTCAGTAGACTTGTAAAGGTTAAATCATCCATGAGCTTCTGTAGATTCTTTATCAATATCACCCCTATATTCATCAAATGTTCTTCTATCATATCCTTTCATCTTTCTAATACCCTTAGTTTCTTGGAGACAATTATTTTCAATATACACTTCCGAGGCTATTTTTATTATACTATGTTTTTTTTTACTCAAAATAGTCATACGATTGCCCTTGTGACTTTAGATCATCTAACAAGAAGTTTAGTCGTGTTTACTAAGTTATTCAAGATGAATTTGGCACATTCTAAAAGAATCTTTTTTTTAGCATTAGTCGTGGTACAAATGATAGTTCGAAGTACATCCACAAACCATTTTAATTTTCCTTTTTACTTGTCCATTTGTACTTGGCTTACAGGGATTTCTCGCACTTCTTATTAAGAAAAAAAAAGAAATACAAAATTTCTTTACTATTTAAGTAGTAGATTCAGGGAAATTGTCCGAGAAAAAATACCTCGGGATACGAATGCCTAGTGACTATCCTGGTTTTTATTGCTTTTGCTACTGACATAGCAGTCCGATCCTCTGTCTGGTTAAATGATATATTAAGACCAGTAGTGTAATTATCTCTTATCAAGTTTTGCACCACCTCAAAGGGATTAAAAATACAACCGTACTTTCAAAAGGCTCTAACATTTATGTGGTCTTAATGCTTATTACACTAACGGCATTCATTTACAAAATTGTTTACGTCTTTATTAGGCACAAACAATCTTTTTTTTTTGGGGGGGGGGCCAGTGTCTTTGATAACTGGATGTCCTGCTAACATGTGAGCTTGAGTTAGTGTTACTATTTCGTTGGATATCATGTCTGGAATTTTTTTCTTTTTTTGGGGGGGGGTGCCATTGAATAATTTCCAGTTGTAACTTAAAATTTATATTTTTTAGCAAGTCACTTATAACATTTATAATGATCTCCTGTTTCTCTTTTTTATTTCAACTTTTTATGAATCTCATAAAATCCTGTGTTCTAGGTAGTGCGTCCGCAAATAAGTTATACCTATCAATAATGTATCTAAATTCCTGGTGAACTGAAGTAAAATAAGTAACTAACGATTTAATCTTTTAATTATTCTTAAAATATATTCGTTTAAAAAGGGTACAAATGGGTTTTATGATCAGTTAGAACATTTGCTCTATGCCCTAACATAATATGCCTAAACTACTCAAGGCCCAATAAACAGCTAAACTGGCCTCGGTTATGTTATAGTTATAAAAGACTGCTATTATAGCACACGACCCTCATTCGGCTTGTATCTTTCTGAGGCATTACATGCTTAATGTAACTCCTTGTTGAAAATCTGGATAAATTATTCTAGGATCAATAATTCTTTTCCATCTTAATTGGTAAAAACCCCTTTTCTTGCATTTTTCATTAGCACACTGCATTTCGCTTGGGTAATTATGTCACAGAATTGACTATGGTAGAAAAATGCTGCACAATTAGTCTCTAAGATCGAATAATTTTTAAAATTTTCTTACACATTTCAAATTTTTGCGGAGCAGGATATTCCAAAATAACCTTTAGTCTCTTTGTATTATGAATAATCTATCCACACGATTTAGTTGCCCTTTTCAATCTAGGGTTTTTACTCTTTTTAATCTTAATATTTATGCCTTTCACTCTCCCTCTTTCTGAGACTAGTTCTAATGTTTTTTAGAATACCTCGTGCTACATCCTTACTAAACATAGTAACATCATTTATATATACTTATTCATTCTCTATGTCTCCTGAGTCTGCAACATTAATCTGCCAAAATTCAAATGAGCTGCTGTGAGCCCATCGAAATCACTTGGTATTCTAAATATTCTCTAAGAATGCAGAAAGCCGTTAATGGCTGGTATTCTTCGTCTATGACACTTGCAAACATCAACTAATTATCTTTGTTCCTCAATAACCGAACAAAAATAGCATTTATCGCTGGGATAGACATTTTATCAGGAACTGTATTTTATTTCATCTTGTGATGAATAAATTTTAGTCTTTAACTTCCATCTTTCTTTGGAATATTATCATGGAAGAATTATAAGGAGACTTTTTCATCTCAACTCTCACTGTATCTACTATGGGGCGTTGGCTGATAGGAAGTTTTGTCATTTGTTACCAATAAATAGATAGTTTGGCGCCGCCATCTTTATTTATCTAGTATTGCAACACACACGTTCTACCTAACCTATCGCCTGAAATGCCTATTATCTGCTTATATCTGTTTATTATTCCTATTAAGCTCCTCTGATTTCTGAAAAATTCAGTGGTAACTATCTCTCTATTAATCTCTCTATTAATCCATTCATCTGTGCCACTTATTGCAGATTATGGCCCTCCTTATCTGTAATTCCTACATCTGTACAAAATTTATTACTTGACATTTATATAAAGCACTTCATCAGAATTGTTTATATTTTGATTGTATACATTCATTTTCCTTCATTGGAGCTAAACAACTGACTATTTTTACAAAATCTGGTAACCTATTATTGGCTAACGTTTCTTCACATTTATATGCACATTATCTTATTAGGCATTGATATGGCTTTGTGACGGTGCCGAGAGAGGGTTGCGAACTCAAAGGCAGGAAGCAATCAACTGAGTTGTTTATTAAAGAACATTCTCCTTTATATACAAAATCTCAAAGCAACAAGAATTTTCATGTTCAAATATTAACAATGTTACAGAGGAGAAAAGCAGACATGAATTTTCATGTTCGTTTTAGTGCGTGGGAAGAGCGAAGATACAAGCATAATATATACGAAAGGAATTATGTACAATTGTGAGACACACGGTTGGTACATGGCTCCCCCCCCTAAATATGACATACTTTACAAGTTAAATAGGGCGCCCTGATCTAGAGAGGCGAACTGTAGGCGGGTCATCTGGCAGGAGATAAGCAGGTTTTAGAAGATCAATGGAGACCCAGTCTTCTTTGCCACGAATGTTTAGTAGGAATGCTTTCGGACTGCGTCGGATCACAAGGAAAGGGCCCGTGTAAGGGGGCGTTAGTGGTGGCTTGGTAGTGTCGTTGCATAGGAAGACGTGCGTTGCAGAGTGCAAGTCTGTTGGTATGTGATGCTTCGTTGGGGGCTTGTAAGTCTGGCGGCATGGAGTAAATTTTCCCACGACGTGACGTATGCGCTGGAGATCGTCGGAGGAGGTTGTAGAAGGAAAAAATTCGCCAGGAACGACCAACGGGTCACCACACACCATTTCAGCTGCCGAGACGTCGAGGGCGTCTTTAGGAGTGGTCCTTAGTCCTCGGAGGACCCAGGGAAGCTGAGTAAACCAGTTTGAATCCTTGCCGCGGGACATCAAAGCTCCTTTGAGGGTGTGATGAAAACGTTCAACCATTCCATTGGCAGCGGGGTTGTTGGCCGTTGTCTGACGTAGGGTGATGCCCAGGAGATTCGCTAATGATGTCCATAGTTGAGAGGGGAAAGTGGTTCCCCTGTCAGAAGTAATATGTTCAGGGATACCAAATCTTGCAATCCATCCAGAGAGTAAGGCAGATGTACATAAGGGGGACATTGCAGTTTCCATGGGAATGGCTTCAGGCCAACGGGTGGAGCGGTCGATGATGGTAAACAGGTAACGATGTCCTTGTGATGTGGGTAGGGAGCCTACAACGTCGACGTGAATATGTGCGAAACGACACTGAGGTTGAGGAAAGGTGCCCACTCCTGAATTCGTGTGTCGATGTACTTTGGAAGTTTGGCAAGATGTACAGGCGCGGACCCAATCCTTAGCATCCTTAGAAATCCCGTGCTAAATGAAATTTGCCTTCAGCAGCTGTGCAGTAGAACGGCACGAGGGATGTGACAGGCCGTGAATGAAATCAAACACCTGTCGTCGCATGGGAGCAGGAATCCAAGGTCGCGGTCTGCCAGTACTGACGTCACAGAGGAGGGTGGTGTTGGAGTCTTCGAGGGGAAAGTCTTCCCAACGGAGGGACGTGCAGGATGTCCTACATGCTTGATACTCTGGATCCTGTCGTTGGGCCTCAGCCAGGGCGTTGTAATCCAATCCCAGTTGAACGGCAGCCAACGTGTTTCTTGACAGGGCATCGGCAACGGGATTCATTTTCCCAGGGACGTATTGAAGGGTGCAATTGTATTCAGCCACGGCGGAGAGATGTCGGCGTTGCAGGGCGGACCAGGCATCAGACTGTCGAGTAAAGGCGTGCACCAGAGGGTGTACCTTCTAAGAAATGGCGAAAGTGACGGACAGCCAAGTGCACCGCCAGCAATTCTCGATCGAAGGTAGAATAACCCGATTCTGCCTTGGACAGTTTTCTGCTGAAGAAGACCAATGGGCGGGGCGAGCCGTTGACCACCTGCTCGAGTACTGCACCAATAGCGACGTCGCTGGCATCGGTGGAGAGTAGGAGAGGGGCATGTGGGATAGGAAAAGTGAGACCCGCAGCAGTTGATAGGGCATTCTTTGCATTGCAGAAGGCTGCTTCTTGAAGGGGACCCCACTTCAGGTCCTTCGGCTTGCCCTTGAGGTAGGCGTAGAGGGGAGCAAGAGTGGCGGCAATGGCTGGCAGAAAACGGTGATAATAGTTGATCATGCCCAAGAATTCCTGCAGAGCTTTGACGGTCGAGGGCACGGGGAAGTTTTGAATGGCTGCTATCTTCTCAGGGAGGGGTGGACACCTTCAGGAGTGATGCGGTGCCCTAAGAATGACACTTCGTTGGCACCAAAGGTACACTTGTCGTACCGGACTACAAGGCCATTTTGTTGCAGGCGGTCGAGCACGATGCGCAGGTGACGGAGGTGTTCCTCTTTTGAGGAGGAGAACACAAGTATGTCGTCCACATAACATAAACAGAAAGGGAGGTCCCCTAAGATGCCATCCATGAGACGTTGAAACGTGGCCCCAGCATTACGAAGGCCAAAACAGGAGTAATTGATGGTGTATGTACCAAACGGAGTGGTGATGGCAGTCTTGGGGATGTCTTCTGGGTTCATAGGCACCTGATAATACCCCTTCAGGAGATCGAGCGTAGAGAAAACTTTTGCTTTGTGCAGGTAGGAGGTCACGTGGGCAATGTTTGGGAGGGGGTAGTGATCCGGTTCTGTTTGCATGCTCAGGCGCCTCTAATCCCCGCACGGACGGCGGGAGCTGTCTTTCTTCAGACCGATGTGTAAGGGTGACAACCATGGGCTGGAGGCCTTTTGGCAAAGGCCCATTTCCTCCATTTCGGCGAACGTCTGTTTGGCGGCTGCCAATCGTTCCGGTGCCAGACGTCGGAAATTTGCGAAGACTGGGGGTCCCGTCGTGTTGATATGGCGATAAATACCGTGCTTGGCAGGAACCGTGGGCGTTTGGCGTAGTTCTGGACGGAAAACTTCCGGGTACGACGTGAGGAGGTGGGCATAGGCATCCATGGGTGCGCTAATGTGGAGAGCGAGGTTAGAGGCCGGGGCGGGTTGAAGAGGTGTCGACAAGTACGAGTCTGCGTTGACCAATCGTCGGTGGGCGACATCGACCAGAAGGTGGAAATGAGAGAGGAAATCCGCACCGAGGATTGGCATGGTGACTTCAGCAACGAGAAACTTCCAATTGAATTTACCGTTTCCGAACGATAATGTGAGGTTCTCGTAACCGTAGGTGGGTATCACAGATCCGTTGGCAGCTACCAAGGGTACGTCGGCAGATGTAGACAGACTACGTCGTGTCTTGAAGAGTTTCCTTGGCAAAAGAGAACGACAAGCACCCGTGTCTACCAAAAATCGTACGCCCGTTCCTGCATCCTGTAAAAAGAAAAGATTAGAAACACGAGAGGCCACCGCCACGAGCGATGGCCTACTTACACGTTTTTTGGTCACTGACAATCCTCGGCACATTTCTTCGCAGTTGCCCCGAATGTGAAGTGGTAGTAGCAAAACTGCGGCAGAAGGGAGGTAGTAAATGGCTGTAGAAGTCGTTTGTTGGGGCGCGAGCGATTGGCGGGTTGTGGGCGGCTTTTTCTCTGCTTCGGCACGTCACGGTGTGGGCGTGTATGTTCTACAGCATTCATGTCAGCTTCAGTTGATGTTGAATAGGCATCTTCTTCGTCAGGGGTGGAGGCGTTGATGGAGGTCTTGAAGTAGCTGTCCATAAGGGCGTCGGCTTTGGTCATCAAGTCCTTTATGGGTAAACTATCGACATCAGGTATGGCAGCGCGTATAGGTCCGGGTAAACGGCGTATCCAAAGGGCACGAAGTAGGTTCACCTCACGAGGAGAGCCGTCTGCGGCAGGTTGAAGGTGAGCAATACTGGTCATTTCCCTGAGGGCAAGCGAAGCCCTTTGGTCCCCCAACGGTTGTTGCGAGAGCTGAAAAAGCTTTGCTACACGGGCGGCTGGCGACGGCGAGTACTGCTGCAGAAGGTATGTTTTGAGGGCGTCATACGCTATTGGCGTGTCTCCTTGTTCACAAAGCCAGTCGGATATTTCCGGGAAGGTGTCCTCGGGTATCGCCGCGAGAACATAATCTGCTTTGGTGGTTGAGCGAGTCACGCCGTTGATGCGAAACTGGACTTCTGCGCGCTGAAACCAAGCAAATGCCTCTCTGCTGGCGAACGGTGAAAGTTTCAATGGGGCGGCCGCAGCGCCAACTGCTGTAGTAGAGTCCGTCATAGTACCAACGATGGAGGGGCGAGGGAGGTGGGGGTGGAAGGCAGTGGGAGCGAGTCAACTTCCGGGGTCACCAATGTGACGGTGCCGAGAGAGGGTCGTGAACTCAAAGGCAGGAAGCAATCAACTGAGTTGTTTATTCAAGAACATTCTCCTTTATATACAAAATCTCAAAGCAACAAGAATTTTCATGTTCAAATATTAACAATGTTACAGAGGAGAAAAGCAGACATGAATTTTCATGTTCGTTTTAGTGCGAGGGAAGAGCGAAGATACAAGCATAATATATACAAAAGGAATTATGTACAATTGTGTGACACACGGTTGGTACAGCTTATTTACTAGGCTCTACTTTATCATATTTCAGTATTGAGCAGACTTCATATTTCTGTAGCTTATTAGCAACAAAACTCATTTATAATATGAAAGCTTATAGCAGCAAAACACCTTTATATTTCTTTTGCCCGTAGCATTATATATTATTTTTTTCAAATTTCTTTAACTATAGCTATATGATTCTTTTATATCTCATATGCCTATAGCAACACCATTCATCCATATTTATTAGCCTACGGCTATATAATTCTTTTACATCTCATCTGCCTAAAGCAACATAATTCTTTTATATCTATTAGCCTATAGCTAATAATAATTTTGTGTTTCAACTGCCTATTGCACATTATTTTTTCATAATTATTCAGGCTATTGGTAAATAATTCATTTACACACATCTGCCTATAGTAAATAATGATTTCATATATATTTAGCCTATAAGTATATAATTTATTTATATCTCATTTACCTATAGCATATAATTAGTTCATATATATCTAGCCTATTATGTTAAAATCATTAGGCAATAGCTAAATCTGCCTATTAGCATCAAAATTCCTTTATATTCAATATGTCTATAACAAGGATTTTTTTTGTTTTTACATTTATTCCCATATAGCTATATAATTCTTTTTATATCTGCTTATAGCAAAATAATTCTTATGTATTTATTAGCCTATACCTACATAATCTTTTTATAACTCCTACGCCAGTATTATTATTATTATTATTATTATTATTATTATTATTATTACTTGCTAAGATACAAACCTAGTCGGAAAGGCAGAATGCTCTAGACACCGGGGCTCAAACAGGGAAAATTGCTCAGTGAGGAAAGGAAAAAGGAAAATAAGAGAAGTAATTAACAATTAAACAAATATATTTCAAGAACAGTAACATCATTAAAATAAATATTTCAATTGCAAACTATATAAACATTAAAAAATTAAAAGGAAGAGAAATGAAATAGAATAGTGTGCAAGAGTTTACCCTCTTGCAAGAGTACTCTACCCCAAGGCAGTTGAAGCCCATGGTACAGAGGCTATGGCACTACACAAGGTAAAGAGACTCTTCTACCCTTACCGAGAAAAAAGTTGCCACTGAACATTTACAGTGCAGTATTTAACCCCTTAAGCGAAGAAGAATTGTTTGGTAATTTCAGTGTTGTCAAGTGCATGAGAACAGAGGAGAATATAGAAAAAATAGTCCAGTCTATTCTATGTATTTGTAATCGAAAGGAAAAGGAACATTAATTAGAGAGAAGGATTCAATGTATTACTGTCAAGTCAGTCAAGGGACCCAATATCATTCAAGCGGTAGTATCTGTGTCGAGCCAATAGAGGTTGTGAACCAAAGGCGAGATGAATGCAACATAGTACTTTATTGTAGACACATCGGGTATATATTGCATACACACTAAGTCCCAGCAAGGTCACAAAATACAAACATGCTATTTCTTGTCCAACCAGCAACCGGTTCTGTTAGCAGGTTTTAGACGATCAATAGAGACCCAGTCTTCTTTGCCACGAATGTTTAGTAGGCATGCTTTCGGATTGTGTCGGATCACAAGGAAAGGGGCCGTGTAAGGGGTTGTTAGCGGTGGCTTGCTAGTGTCGCTGCGTGGGAAGATATGCATTGCAGAGGGCAAGTCTGTTGGTATATGATGCTTCGTTAGGGGCTTGTAAGTTTGGTAGCATGGAGTAAATTTTCCCACGATGTGACGTATTCGCTGCAGATCGTTAGAGGAGGTTATAGAAGGAAAAAATTGGGCAGGGACGACAATCAGGTCTCCATACACCATTTCACCTGCCGAGACGTCCTGGGCGTCTTTAGGAGTGATCATTAGCTTAGTCCAAGGAGGACCAAGGGAAGTTAAGTAAACCAGTTGGAGTCCTTGCAGCGGCACATCAAAGCTGCTTTGAGGGTGCGATGAAAACGTTCAACCATTCCATTGGTAGCAGGGTTGAAGGCAGTTATCTGATATAGGGAGATGACCCAGAAAATTAGCTAATGATGTCCACAATCGAAAGGTGAAAGTGGTATCCCTGTAAGAAGTAATGTGCTCAGCGATACCAAATTTTTCATTCCATCCTGAGAGTAAGGCAGATGTACATGAGGTGGACGTTGCAGTTTCCTTTGGAATGGCTTCAGGCCAACGAGTGGAGCGGTCGATGACTATAAACAGGTAACGATGTCCTTGTAATGTAGGTAGGGCACCTACAACACCGACGTGAATGTGGGGAAAATGACGCTGAGGTTGAGGAAAGGTGCCTGAAAGGTGCAAGAAGTACAGACACGGACCCAATCATTAGCATCCTTAGTAATAATATGCCAAATGAACTTCGTCTCCTGCAGCTGTGAATTAGAACTGCGAGAGGGATGTGAAAGGACGTGAATGAAATCAAACCGCTTTCGGTGCATGGGAGCATGAATCCATGGTCGCGGTCTACCAGTACTGACGTCACAGAGGAGGGATTTATTGGAGTCATCGAGGGGAATGTCTTCCCAACAGAGGGATGTGCTGGATGTCCTACATGCTTGATACTCTGAATCATATTGTTTGGCATCAGCCAAGGATTTGTAATCCAATCCCAGTTGAACGGCGGCCAACGTGTTTCTTGACAGGGTATCGGCAACAGATATCATTTTTCCAGGGACTTGTTGAACAGTGGAATTGTATTCAGCCATGGCAGAAAGATATCGGTATTGGTGGGTGGACCAGCCATAAGACTGTCGATTGAAGGTGTGCAACAGAGGCATGTAGTCTGTGCAATTGACAAAGAGCGTACCCTCTGAGAAATGGAGAAAGTGATGGACAGCCAAGTGTACCGCCAGCAATTCACAATCGAAGGTAGAATAACCCGATTTTGCCTTGGACAGTTTTCTGCATAAGAAGAATTTTGGGCGTGGCGAGCCGTTAACCACCTGTGGGATTGCTGCACCAATAGCGACGTCGCTGGTATCGGTGGAGAGAAGGAGAGGGGCATTTAGGACGGGACAAGTGAGAGCAGAAGCGGTTGCATTGGGCATTCTTTGCGTTGCAGAAGGCGTCTTCTTGAAGGGGACCCCCCTTCAGGTCATTTGGCTTGCCTTTGAGGGAGGCAGAGAGGGGAGCAAGAGTGGCGGTGATGGCTGGCAGAAAATTATGTTAATTGTTAATCATACCCAAGAATTCCTGCAGTGCTTTGACTGTTGAGGGTGATGGGAAGTTCTGGACGGCTGCTACCTTCTCAGGGAGGGGATGGACTCCTTAGGGAGGGATACACTGCCCTAAGTACAACACTTTGTTGGCGCCAAAGGTACACTTGTCATACCAGACTACAAGGCTGTCTTATTGCAGGTGGTTGTGCACGGTGAGCAGGTGGCAGAGGTGTTCCTCTTTTGAGCAAGAGAACACAAGTATGTCGTCCTCGTAACATATACAAAAGGGGAGGTCCCGTAATGAAGCCATCCTTGAGTCATTAAAAAGAGGCCCAAGCATAATGAAGGCCAAGACAGGAGTAATTGTAGGTGTATGTACGAAAGGGAGTGGTGATGGCGGTCGTAGTGATGTCTTCTTGGTTCATAGGCACCAGATAATACCTCTTCAGGAGGTTGAGTGTGGAGAAAACTTTCGCTTTGTGCAGGTAGGAGGTCACGTTGGTGATTTTTGGGAGGTGGTAGTGATCTGATTCTGTTTGCATGTTCAGGCGCCTGTAATTCCCACACGGACCAGGGGAGCATTTTTTACATTTTGGCAAACGTTTGTTTGGTAGCTGCCAATCGATCCAATGCCAGACGTCTGAATTTGGTGAAGACTGGGGGTTCTGTCATCTTGATACGGTGATGAATACCGTGTTTGTCAGGAGCCGTGGGCGTTTAGCAAAGTTCTGGACGGAAAACATCCTGGTATGATGTGAGGAGGTGGGCGTAGGTATCCATGGGTGCGCTGATGTGGAGAGCAAGGTTGGAGAGGTCGGATTCAAGAGGAGTGGACAAGTACGAGTCTGCGTTGACCAATCATAGGTGGGTGACATCGACCAGAAGGTTTAAACAAGAGAGGAAATCTGCCGAAGATTGGCAATGTGACGTCAGCAACGAGAAACTTCACATTACATTTGCCGCTTCAAAAGGAAAATGTGAGGTTCTTGTACCCGTAGGTAGGTATCGCAGATTTGTTGGCAGCTACCAGGCTGACGTCAGAAGACTTAGACTAACTACATCATGACCTGAAGAGTTCCTATGGCAAAAGAGAATGACAAGCACCCGTGTCTACTAAAAATCGCACACTCGTTCCTGAATCATGTAAATAGAAAAGAATAAAAACATAGGAGGCCACCGCCACGAGCGATGGCCTACTTAAACGTTTTTTGGCCACTGACAATCTTTAGCACATTTCTTTGAGGCAGCTCCAAATCTGGAGTCGTAGTAGCAAAACTGTGGCTGATGGGTGGCAGTAAGTGTCTGCAGAAGTCGTTGGTTGGAGCGCGAGGGAGTGGTGGGTAATGGGAGGATTCGTCGCCGCTCTGGTACATCACGGGGGAGGCGTGTGTGTCCTACGTCATTCCCATCAGCTTCGGTTGATGTTGAGTAGGTGTCCTCTTCATTAGGAGTAGAGGCGTTGATGGAGGTCTTGAAGGTTGTCCATAAGGGCGTCGGCTTTGGTCATCAAGTCCTTTTTAGGTAAACTATCGACATTGGGTATCGCAGGGCGTACAGGTTTGGGTAAACGGCGTACCCAAAGGGCAATGAGTAGGTTCACCTCACGAGGAGAGCCATCTGCGGTAGGTTGCAGGTGAGCGATACTGGTCATTTCCCTGAGGGCTAGCAGAGTCCTTTGGTCCCCCAAAGGTTGCTGAGAGAGCTAAAAAAGCTTTGTTATACGTGCGGCTGGCGAAGGCAAAAACTGCTGCAGAAGGTATGTTTTGAGGGCGTCATACGCTATTGGGGTTTCTCCTTGTTCACAAAGCCAGTTGGAGATTTCCGGGAAATTGTCCTCGGGTAAATCTGCAAGAACATTATATGCTTTGGCAGTTGAGCGAGCTACACCCTTGATGAAGAGCTGGACTTCTGTGAACTGAAACTAAGCAAATGCCTCTCCGCTGTCGAACGACGAATGTTTGAATGGGGCGGCACTATCTCCCTTGAAGTCCGCCATAGTTACAATAAAGGGGTGGGGAGGCTGGATGATTGAGTAAACTCACAGGGACACCAATGTGACGAGTCAAGAGAGGTTCTGAGCCAAAGGCTAGAGGAATGCAACTGAGTACTTTATTATAGACGCATCGAGTATATATACACACTAGGTCCTGGCAAGAAGGTCACAGAATACAAAATGCTATTTTTTGTCCAACCAGTAACCGATTCTGTTAACAGTTAACAATGAAATAGGCAGAAATATTAATACAACTTGCTGTCAGTGCGAGGTATTTGCAATCTCTCTTATTCCTCTTTGCTTAATCTTTATATTCCTTCCTTGTTCGGAGTCTATTTCAACTATCAAACTCGTCTCTCACAAAGTGGCCATTTATCTAAAAGACTTGTATTTGACAAGTAGAAACATACTTCTTGAGTATCTTATCTTATTTTTAGACTATACTTATCACAAATGAAATTCATTCTTCATCATTCTACCGTTTTGAACAATATTTTAAGGTTTTAACGTAAAATGTTACATCTTAGAAATGAAACCCTCATACATCACTTCATATGATTTTTGATAGTTCTTTATTTAACCTTATGGTTCATTCTCCGTTTTCATTTGGTTGCTTGTAATTCTTTTTACCTTATTTGTTTCCACCCCGAAATGCGGAAACAGAATATATTGATAATTTGTTACTGTATTGTGTAGTAGTATATCAACTCTATTCTCAGAATCTACGAAATTGGGTTCTTCCTTCGCCTGATCATGCAATATGATTTTTTTTTTTATTTATATCTGTTGTCTATACGATAAAATAGTCCCTCGCAACAGTGGATGAACCTCCAATACGTACGCTATCCTTCCTATCTAATATTTCCCTGTCTTTCTGACTTTCTTTATCACCGGCTACGGTCATTGTTGAACTTTCTTCTGCTCTATTTCTAGGATTTGAATGCTCCCTTTTGTCTGTGCCGGAGGGATTTTCTAATAAGTGTATTCTGTTATGATGTGAGTTTCTTATCCTTATGTCACCCTTCCTGTTCTCTGTGATCACCACCCTTTTGAAAATTCGAACAATTTTATTATCTTTTCTAGTTTCCCCCCCCCCCCCTTTTTTTTTTTTTTTTTTTTTTTATTACTTCACTTAGACTTAAGTTTCACCATCATTCCTTTGTCTGGACAGACAGTACTACATCGGATCCTTCTTTCAGGTTACGGTTGAATTTCCCTTTGCCTTCATATTCGTAACGAATAGTCTAGCCTATTCTTCACATATTCTCCTCTGTCCTCATACACCTGACAGCAAAGAGATTACCAAGCAATTCTTCCTCCAAGGGTTGCGTCACTGTATCTGTTCAGTGGCTGCTTCCCTCGTATTAAGTGGAGAAGAGAATGCTTAGCTATGGTAAGCAGCTCTTCTAAGAGAAGGATAGTCATAAATCAAACAATTTTTTCCTAGTCTTGGGTAGTGTCATAACCTCTGTACCATGATCTTCAACTTTCTTGGGTTACAGTTGTCTTGCTTGAGGGTACACTCTGGCAAACAATTCAATCCCATTTCTCTTCTTCTTGTTTTGTTGAAGTTTTGATGGTGTATATAGGAGATTTATATTTCAATGAGGTTGCTCTCCTTAAAATATTTTATTTTCACTTGTTTCCTATTCTCTCTGGGCTATTTTCCCTGTAGGAGCCCTGGGTCTTATAGCCTCGTGCTTCTCCAACTGGGGTTATAGCTTAGGAAGTAATAATAATAATAATAATAATAATAATAATAATAATAATAATAATAATAATAATAATAATAATAATAATAATAATAATAATAATAATATCCTCGAGGACTCAGTCCGATCCAGAAAATATTGGATAAAAATGCCTGTGCAATGATACTCAATTTCATAGCTGTGTATTTAGTCTGCAGTGCAAACTCCTGGACAATCAAGATATGCAATTGAGTAAGAAAAAGAACATTTAAAATAAATAATAGTTTCCTTGTACCACCATTTCATGACTTTGTACGTATCCAAATTGTCAAAAAGATGTTCAAAGAAAACAAGAAGGCTGACTAAGGATAAGAAACCCCATCACAGCTTAATAGAAAGCACTTCTCATAAAACTCCTCCGGCACAGAGAAAAGGGACTATAAACAGTTGCAATCCCAAAACTAGATAAAAATATTTCTTGTATGATTCAAGAAAAATTCTCTGAAATCTACTTATAAGAACGTGTCATATTTTTACCATATTTGCATTGGACATGTTGTCTCAAATGCCACGTCGAAAAGGTCGACCCATGTCTCAGGAAACAGAATTTTATCTATTGATTCATGCATCTATTACAAGCAACCTCTCTTTCCTTTCCAGCATCCGTTCAAACATTCTTTTCATAAAACTTTATAAAGACAAGCCACTCGCAAATTTGTAACTCCTTTAAACAAGTTGATTCAATTCCGACGGAAACACTCCATTATAAAGCCCCTCCAGATACTCTCTCCATGGGAAACTAGAACTAATTCAGAAGTTTTATCGAGGGTGAAACCCTTGCACTTCGAACTTCATTTGAAACTCTTCCCCATCAATATATTTCTGAATCGAATAATTAAAACTTTTAAACGGAAAATTACATCAGCAAATAAAAAGATTCTAAGGATATAAAGCAAATCTGTTTTTTTTTTTATTTATTTACAGTAATATAAGATTCATGTTTGTAACTGACTGGCAATCATAAGAAAATCGTTACCATTATCTCTCTCTCTCTCTCTCTCTCTCTCTCTCTCTCTCTCTCTCTCTCTCTCTCTCTCTCTCTCTCTCTCTCTCTCTCTCGCTCTTTAGAAATAAATTGCATAAATGTATAAAAAAAGTGCAAAGAAATGAGTTACGATATGAAGTCATGAAATGATATCACCTAACATACTTGCAATTGTCACATTGGGTTTTCATTGTGACACTATACTGGATAAGCGTATAAATGCAGGAATCAGTAAAGAAAATAATAATGATTACATCAAATAAAGAGAAAATTCTACCGGTTCAAAGGTGAGAGAGATTTTGAGACCATGATCTTATGGGGTTATTTTGCATTTGTCTATTGGAAATATAAATCTATTTTTGGGTGAGGTAGCCATGTCTTCCTGATGGAAGTTCCTATTAGGTAGCTTTCTAGGGTATATTTGACTACAGTAATATTCCCACTGAATTTTACCTTAAGGTATCCAGAACTCTAACTCCTGGAGCGAATATACCAAAATAATCTCACAGGAATATCGCATAATATCAGAGGACGTATTCTTGACACGTCACATAGCTATCTTCACCCCGAACAGTATTAACGCTTCGAGGGGGTACAGTGACAAGAATCTGAAACGAGAATGAAAAGAGAGACGCTCATAAGGCATCTCTCCTATTCGGTTTTTTATTTTTTGTAGCGATATACGAGGTGTTACAGATACTGTACTATAGGGAGAGGTCAACAAGCCCTTTTACAATAAAAGGAAGGGCGGGTCCATCAGGACTACATGGCTTCACTCAAAATCCGTTTTTTTTTGGGCTCAGGCCATGTCGTCTTGATGGAAGTTTACCAGAGCGTTACTGTATCTGTGGATTCTCAATCAATGCCGTACTCTCAAGAAGTTATTTTCCTGGTCCGTCTAGACCTAGAGACCTATGATGTTACCGTCATACATCATTTCATCTAAGTATGAACTATGTTAGTGCTTCCTTCCCCCTACAGGGAAGAGTCGTACTAGACTCTGGATAAAGTCTCGAGGAGTACATGAAAATTATGGACAACAAAATGACAAGCTTGTATAGTGGTCTCGCCTATACAATATAGAGCAAAGTTTGTATAAGATTCACCAATGTCAGTATGAATATGTGACACCTTTCCCAATGTGACTACTCTTATAAACTATTGGACAATGGTTGTATCCGCATAGGGAAAAATTTTGCCTCTTTGCCACCAACCCGTCCAAGGAGGGGTTAGAGAGAGTGGACTTTTGCTTGAATCAGGGAACAGTCCTAAAAGACAAACCGTGATAAAAATATCCATATTTTAATCTTAATGCTCAGTACATTTCAAATAAAATGAAAAAAATTATTAAAATTTGATAAACGTACATATCAGATCAACATTTATAAGATTTTATAAAACGTGGATGATATACATCAAAGCATAAAATAAACAGTCAACAGAAAATATTGTTTCATCTACTAGGAAACAGAATTGCCACTTCAATTGAATTATTAGTAATAATGATATAGTCTGTATACTGTTATTTACACTAGCGTAAAAAACGCTTGGCACCAGTGTCCATATTATGCTATAGTTCACCGACGACAATGGAACAGTTCGTAAGGACACTTTCGTGGCCTACCGCTCAGTGTGTAGTAACCTACGGTGACTACACACGCACCCTCTTCATTAATCGTCCCAAATTAATTACACTGTTCCTCGCAGATTTAAAACAGATTGTTAAAGAATTCTACCTCCTGCTACCACAGAACTCTAAAGTTACCTCACTAACTTTGCATACAGCGTAAAGAACACCTTGGGTGACTACCAGCTGGTGTACAAACGAGGATGTTCAAGAACCATATAATTTAAAGAAATTTTATGGAAGAGGCAACTTTCCTCGGATCATGACTAACGGGTGTACTGTCTAGATCAATTCTGCGAATAACATGGATGAGTTTCGCCCTTAATTATAGAAAACTTTGAACCCAGGGTTTCTCTTCTGTACAGCTGTCCTCCCATAAAGTCTGAAGTTCTATGAAGATAGACCTTAGGCACTCCACTGGACATAAAGATGCATCTTCCTTCAGAGGGCAGATTCTCTAGGGACCCACACCTGTTGGTGGGTACCTTGTTATTGGTGCGAAACGTTGGGTCTGGAAATAGATTCAGTTCTCCCTTCAAGAACTTGACGTGGCCTTCCTCTCTAGAGAGAGCCAATATTTCACTAACTCTGGCCCCCAAAGTGAGTACAAGCAGAAATACAGAAGCCTCATAATGTCTTCTGGTTTCCTCCAAAAGTCTGAACTGACTTTTAACACCGAATATTTTTCTCATCGTTAAGGAGAGAAAATCATGAAATGTGGGTTCAGTGTTTTCTGTGAAGATGCGAAGAAAGTCGACTTCTGTAATCGCTGAGACAGG
The DNA here is from genome assembly GCF_036898095.1 of Palaemon carinicauda. Lineage (NCBI taxonomy): Eukaryota > Metazoa > Arthropoda > Malacostraca > Decapoda > Palaemonidae > Palaemon > Palaemon carinicauda. The sequence continues at coordinate 49,741,427 of NC_090747.1, read as the reverse complement.
GATGGATCCGGTAGCGGTACGAATTTTAGTCGCAGTTCCAATGCCAGAGGGAACCACACGCTATTTGGCCACTTGTGGGCCACTATTGCAGCTTTCCCTTTGAAGGATCTCAGCTTATCGAGGACCTTTAAAAGGAGGTTGTGCGGAGGGAACAGATAAATACTGGACCATCTGTTCCCGTCCCGGGACATAGCGTCCACTGCCTCCACTAGCGGATCCTCGTATGATGACATGTAACGATCTGTTTTCTTTTTGTCTTTCGTCGCAAAGAGGTCTATCTGCAGCTCTGGGACTTGACTCGAGATGAAGGAGAACGATCCTGCAGCAAGGGACCATTCTGATTCTATAGGTGTAAACCTGGATAGAGCGTCCGCTGTCACATTGCGGAACCATTGAATGTGAACTGCTGACAGGTGCCATTTCTTCCTTTCCACCAAGCGGAAGATGGCCAACATCACTTGGTTGATTTGAGGTGACCTAGACCCATGTCGATTCAGGCATCTCACTACCGCCTCGCTGTCTAGAACCAGTCTTATGTGGGTCGAGTGGCGAGGAGAAACTTTCTTTAGTGTCAGAAGTACTGACATGGCTTCTAGAAAGTTGATGTGTAATGACTTGAAAAGATTGGACCAAGCTCCTTGGACTCTCATCTGATGAGAGTGACCTCCCAGGCCTTACTTTGAAGCGTCTGTGTGGATAGTTACTGATGGGGGAGGAGGTGGAAGAAGTATTGATTTCTTCAATTGCTTGGCATTGGGCCACGGCTTGAGAAGCGTTCGCAGTCGAGTCGGTAGTGGTCTTATTAGATCTCTTCGCGCGTTTGATACATATTTTCTCCAGACTCCTGTTGCATCCTTAAGCTGTGCTCTTAGCACTGGATCTGATATCGAAGCAAGCTGTAGAGAGTCCAGCACTCTCTCCTGTTCGGGTCTTGATATCCGTTTTGATTTCGATAGTCTCTTGACAGATCCTGCTATTTCTTTCCTCTTCTTACTAGGCATGGAAAGTCGATGTGACTCCAAATTCCAGTGGATTCCTAACCACTGAAATTTTTGAGCTGGAGAAAGTGGAGACTTTTTTATGTTGATCTTGAATCCCAGATGTTCCAGGAACTGGATCACTATCTTAGAAGCTTGCATGCATTCTGTCCTGGATGCTGCCCACACCAGCCAGTCGTCCAAGTAGGCTACTACTTGGACCTCCTTTAGGCGTAATTAATGGACGGCTGCGTTTGCGAGCTTCGTGAAAATCCTTGGGGCTATGTTTAGCCCGAAAGGCATGGCTTTGAAGGCGTAAAGTTTTCTATGTAACTTGAAGCCTAGGTAGGAGGAGAGGTGACCATTAATTGGAACGTGCCAATAAGCGTCGGACAAGTCTATAGAGACAGTATATGCCCTTCTGGGCACTAGGGTCCTTATGTGTTGAAGCGTGAGCATTCTGAACTTGTAGTTCACTATGAACTTGTTGAGTGGCGACAAGTCTAAAATGACTCTGAGTTTTTCTGAGTCCTTTGGAACACAAAACAGCCTTCCTTGGAATTTTATGGACTTAAATTCCCGGATTACTCTTTTCTCTAAGAGTTCTCGGACATATTCTTCCAGAACGGGGGATGAGTATTGGAAGAATTGAGGAAATAGAGGTGGAGAACTGCTCCAGCTCCAACCTAGTCCATTTTTAATCAGGCTGTGGGCCCAGGGATTGAAGGTCCAGCGATCCCTAAATAGCTGTAGTCTCCCTCCTACTGGAAGTATCTTACTTCTGCTACTGGTGACCTGAGGCCTTGCCTCCTTGACCGCGTCCACCCCTGTATCCCCTTCCTCTTGAAGGGCGTCTAGAAGAACCTCTGGCTGTTCCTCTAGCTCTCGAACGAAAGGAAAAAGTCTGCCTTTCGAAGGCTGGGTTAAAAACTGGCGACTGTGTCGCCACTTGTTGAGGTACTAGCTGGTACGTGGTTGAAGGTTGTGCCACTATCTGAGGCACCGCGGTCACAGGAAGTTGTTGGTGATATTGTTGTCGGTAGGGTTTAGCCGATCGAAAGTACGACCCAGGCTTTTTTGTCTTCCTCTTGGGTTGGGGACCCTCATCCAGAGAAGACCTTCTCTTAAGATCTAAGCCCCACTTTTTGAGAAGGTTCCTATTCTCTGTGGTGGCCTTGTCTACTACCTCATTAACCACTTCATTGGGAAAGAGGTCTTTACCCCAATTACGAGAGGAGATCAGTTTCCTCGGTTCGTGCCTCACCACAGCCGAGGCGAACACAAACTCTCTACAGGCTCTCCTAGCTTTAATAAAGCTATAGAGATCCTTCATAACTGTGGCCAGATGGGTTTTGGCCACAACCATGAACATGTCCTGGTTCTTGGGGTCACTTGCCATCGTTTCTAACGTTGTTTGCAATGGAATCAATGCCGCAAGTCTTTCCTTTGCCTCTTGCTCTCTACGCAAGAGAACCTCCGACAGTTTTGGAAGTGCCTCACCGAACTGGCGTTCTGCAATATCAGCTTCCAGCTTCCCGACTGAGAAGGTAAGGTGTGCGTCCTTCCAGTCTTCTTGGTCCAAGGGCATGGTCAGAGATAATGGCTTGCACTCCTCCAAGGAGGGGCATGGTTTCCCTGCCTCCACCGCCTTTAAGGCTGCCTTATATCCCTTTTCCAAGAAGGGAAAGTCTCTGGTAGGAGCGGCCACAAAGGAGGGAAGCTTCTTACTCAAGGTGGGCACCTCTGAGTTGGAGAAGCCCCTCTCTTTCATCGAGCTTGCTAGTAACGTCTGAGCTTTACTATGGTAAAAACTATTACCTCCTTCGGCTGTGTCTCCTCCTTTAAGGCTGGCTCCTTCCTAAGACGGACATAGCAGTCCGGATAAGAATCTTTGTTGGGCCAAAATTTCACTTCTTCCAGGGAATTGCTCCCAACTTTTCTGAGAACACGATCTTCCCGGTTGTCATTGGCATGTGTTCGGCATACCTCCAAGGATTGGTATCCGAGCACAAAGGAAGATCCTTCACGCTGAGCCTCTTCTGGGGCCCACGTGATGCTGCAAGTCTACGTAACTCCAATTTCATTGCAGCTTCCTTCTCATCATTCTTCCTTTGAATTTGTTGGATCATCTCAACAATGGAAAAAAAAGAGTCCTTCCCAGTTCATCTGGGACAGCAGACGATGTAGAAGGAAGGGTTCTGGGTCCGGAACCGATGTAACCGACACTTCGTCGATTTCTTGCTCTTCTACTTGAGGATCCTAGAACAGCCCCTTCTCCTGACCTTCTCCTAAAAGGTCCTTCTCAGTAGACTCCGACACTTCCGACATCCTATCGTCCAATTGGATGTCTTGAAGGGCAGCCGAGACATCAGAATCTATCGGATTCTGGGCAGTTGGTATCTCCACCTGAGGCTGGGGGATGATTGCATGAGCCGATGCTTTAGGGAAAAGGTAGGCCCTCATCTTCTCATTTGGAAGGTAGGGGCCTGAGGTGTTTTTCTGAAAACCCCTCACCCAGGAACGTAACGTTTCCCTGGCAGCATCCCTTGATTCCGTCGACTTAGGGTCGTCGAAAGCCTCGGTAATCAGGTTAGAACAAACTGTACAAACCTGAGGGTCCCAATAGCGGAGATCACCTCTGGAGGCTGCGATGCTGCGTGCCTCCTACAATATTGATGCCCACAGAAGTTCTTACTGCGGACATTACAGAACACACTCCCATACTTCGGATGGTCCTCCTGTAAAGAGAAGAAAAATGCATTAGTATCAAGTGAAGGCTTTCACTTATATTAAGATATTTAGCTTCTTATATAGAGAAGCTATAAAAGAAAGAAGGAAAGACACATACTTGTATTTCCTGCCCAGTCAATTGCTGAAACCTTCTGAGATATTAAAACTAAGGTTAATTCTATTCTAGATTACCTTATGTAATTTCCTAAACGGAAATTTAAGGTGCAGTTCGCACCTTGAGATAAAGTTTTAATATGCAGGATAGAAAGAATACAGAAAGAACTTACTTTCTATATATTGTACGGTCTCAACAAAAGGCTGTACAAGATAACATTAAGTATGATGAAGAATTTTAGTGTTATCACAAGCTCTGTACAGTAGTTTCTGCTAATGTAGTGTGTACTACACTACAAATATAACAACTACTGTACATCGCATGCTGTTGTGCCGGCTAGCACGCGCCGGTACGTGCCGGCTAGCACGCGCCGGTACGTGCCGGCGTGCGCCTGCACGTGCCGGCCGGCATCTACCCCTGTATAGTTCAAAAATATACTATCTTTATCTAATAGGCGGCAGCCCACTGATTCGCGACTGTGTTTCGGCCGGCAATCATTGCCAGCCGACGGCTGAAAACACTAATACCCGGCTAATTGTAGTGGCTAGCAGATTCGGGCTGTGTTTCCACTGCCGGCAGGCAAAGGTAATAAAACCCATGCCCGCCAACAGTAGCCAAGAACCAGAGAACCTCCACCTGCCCGACTGTCGGCTGTTAAGCAGGCAGCCGGGTTAGGGGTGCAACACAATAGTCAGAGAAACAGTATGGATGTAAGGTTATAAGGCGGCATTGCCATACGACCTTCCATCCAGAAAGAGTGAACTTATAGAAGGGGAGAATGTAGCATTCAGGCTTCCAAAGAATTACACTTTCAAAGATAATAGGCCTCATTCTTATTCAAATAAGCACGTCTACAATCATCATTGAACCATTGTTTGTCCTTCATTTGGTACCATACAGCACAAGAAGGGATACACCTATCAATTACGTTAACTTGATTTTCATCCAAAGGGACAACAGAATCAACACTACTATATAATTGTTAGGGATTCAACCACATAATATCACTCCAAATCACATTCCAGACGGCTTTTAATTTCATCTAAATCTTGCATTAGTATGTTATATCAGGAACAGGCTGCTCAGTGTTAACTACTAATGAAATAAAGACATGAACAGATGTCCAGCTGGAGAACTGACCTTACTTGTTAAAACACCTAGAGAGTCGGAGTATACGATGTCCAAGCTATTACCAGACCTGTGAGTAGCTTCACTTATGATTTGATCACAGCTTGATTCAGAGGCCAAGTCTAGAGCTTTCAAGCTATGGCGATTGGTAGGAGAAACAGAATTTAGCCACTTCCTATGGTTAGCATTGAAATCACCAACAGAGCCAAAAAAAGGCCTTTCTATCATATTCTTGTATATTGACCATGATGGCCAGAAGACAATCGTAGATAGAATCACCCATGCTGGATTCCAATACATTGAACACATAAAGAATTTAAAGGCTATCCAACTGCTTAAATGAGGCCTGTTTCCCGTCGATATCAATAACCACAAGTTCCTTTGTCAAAAACTGATCAAGCTTATTCCTGTTCAGAAACAAAAAGAAATGTTTAAAATCTAATTTTTAATTAAACTGAAGAAATTTAAGTTTTTTCTTTTTTCTTTTTTCATACTATGAGTGGGGAAATATTCATCCGACCAATATCTTTTATCTTTTACTGATTGTTTCAGGTATGCATATTTTTCTCGTACTAACATCCAGTATTGCATGGATAACCCACGGAGGAGTCTCTAAAGTGCTATTTGCACTCTCTGCACACATTTTACTATCAAACTTCGTAATTCTGCTCGGCAAAGGTACTAACCAGTTTATTACTCCATGCTAATTTTGAGCAAAATCATCTATTGGTTCGGTTCCGAGACCCCAAGATTTTTAAGTGAATTTGGTACAAATAAAATTATGATCTATAGCAAACATGTCTACACTGTGCTTCCCCAATTGAGCCAAAATGCTGTTATAAATGATTGCGTTAATACCCCAGTCGTCACAATTATTGTAATGATTCAAACTGTCTTATTCCATTGCATTATGTGGGTATTCTTTGCGTTATCAAGTTGATATTCTTTTATACTGAAAAATCATAAATCTCCGAAACCTATTACTGTGAAATCAGTCAGGTCTCGTTATCGTTTATTACTATGCTCACTACGTTTCTGTTATCAGTCTTCAACATAACTACACTTTTCTTTAAAAAGATATACTGAAGTTTATAACATTCTACTTATGACTTTAAGGTCCCTTCATGTCGCACTTTTGACATTCTACGTGTCAGACCATCTACTGGTAGCCGTGACCAAATTATCACTGGCAACCTTCAGACTACAGCCAGTCTGTTCCATCGTTAAATTACCCCACTTGAAGTAATTACGCTTTTGTTGGGGGTAATAACAGTTTTGGTCTACAGGTTTATTTTCTTTCATTTACTTGAATGGAGTTTATAAAGACCAGATATTATAAACACTTAATTATTTGAATGATATTTATAAATACCATATATTAAAGACACTTCAGTGACTCGAATGAAATCTATAAATACCAAACATAAGAAAGACTTAATTATTTGAAAAAAAAATATATATAAAGAACAAAATTTAAGATACTTTAAAGAAGTCAACTGATTCTCAAAAGAAAAGTTTATGCAGGAATTGGATTACCAGTAATATTTAGAATTTAACTATGTCAATGTCTTTTTTCAAGGATGATATAGTTGTTTTTATGATGTATGATTTACGATTTTTATCTTATTAGTAGCAGATTTATGACACTACTATATAAGATTTATATAAATCTTGGAATGGTTCATGATATGTCACATTGAACGAGTGATATTAATATTTTTAACATTTTTAATAATAGTAATACACACAAACAAACACACGCTCACAAGAGTTCTTCCTTCCTTTCTTCCTTCTTTCTTCCTACTCGAAGCAAAGAGAGAACATAATCATAGGGGCGCATTACGGCTGCTTTTAATACTCATCACAGGACTCTGAAGGTGCCTCTGAAGCTTCTAAACAAAGAGAAAAAAAAAACAGGTTTCCTTTACAGGACAAAAAATAAACCTTTTGATGTCAATAATTTCCTTCTCAGAATAACTTCCTTCTCCGCCTCTTCCGACTCATTAAGGTCTTCAGATCTTCTTTTGTTTTGTCATTTACTCTTTTTTTTTATTATTTCTTCGTCGTTCATATTCGTCTGTTGTTTATAGTAGAGAAAGTTTATTTGACAGAATAAAAGACATTTGTAAGAACTGATATTACCCGTATAGGTAACGAGAGTATAGCTTTATAGAATATGAAGAATAAAGACTATGGAGAATGATGTTTTTGTTTCCTGGTAAGATAATACTAAGAGAACTTGAACTTTACGTTTTTATTTCATATGGTTGCATGAATAGAATTCTAATGCTTCAAACGTAATCATGCATATTTATATACACACACACACACACACACACATATATATATATATATATATATATATATATATATATATATATATATATATATATATAAAATATTAATTCGAAATACGTACTTAGATACTAAATTCTCCCCCAAATTTACATATAAACAATTACATGTAA
>NC_090747.1:49714009-49729009 GCF_036898095.1 Palaemon carinicauda | reverse complement strand
TTATAATAGATCTTTCATAAATTAATTAAAAACCGAGACTTATGTCAACCTGATCAAGAGAAAAGAATTTACAAAAAGTTTGAACTTCTGATTAAACTAACACATTAGGAAGATCATTCCTCAATCTGCTTACAGACGGAATTAAACTTCTAGAATACTGCGGTATGAAAAAAGATATAGCAAAGTAATAAGGATGTTTTAAATACATATATAATAATAAATTATTTTCAAATGTATAAATGAAGAAAGAAACGACTCATACAGACGCTTGTATTTTTGAAAGGTTCAGTTCTATCAGTAAGTGATATTTCATCATTGGATTTATTTACTCTTAAATTTTTGTCTCCCTGATATACTTATATTCTTCTATAGATAAGACATGAAAACACCGGATAAAAAGGACATCCATTGCTTTGAAAGAACCGCCCCTCCCCCCGTCTCTCTCTCTGTACACTAGACAAAAAGGAAATTTACTTCTTTGAAAGATCCCCCCCCCCCTCTCTCACTCTCTCTCTCTCTCTCTCTCTCTCTCTCTCTCTGGTTCTGTTTGTCTGTCTTTCTCACTATATATATATATATATATATATATATACATTATATATATATATATATATATGTATATATACATATATGTATATATACACACACACATATATATATATATATACATATATATATATATATATATATATGTCCATCCATCCATATACCAAGGCACTTCCCCCAATTTTGGGGGGTAGCCGACACCAACAATGAAACAAAACAAAAAGGGGACCTCTACTCTCTATGTTCCTTCAGCCTAATCATGGACTCAACCGAGTTCAGCTGGTACTGCTAGGGTGCCACAGCCCAACCTCCCACATTTCCACCACAGATGAAGCTTCATAATGCTGACTCCCCTTCTGCTGCTACCTCCGCGGTCATCTAAGGCACCGGAGGAAGCAGCAGGGCCTACTGGAACTGTGTCACAATTACTCGCCATTCATTCCTATTTCTAGCACGCTCTCTTGCCTCTCTCACATCTATCCTCTTATCACCCAGAGCTTTCTTCACACCATCCATCCACCCAAACCTTGGCCTTCCTCTTGTACTTCTCCCATCAACTCTTGCATTCATCACCTTCTTTATCAGACAACCATTTTCCATTCTCTCAACATGGCCAAACCACCTCAACACATTCATATCCACTCTAGCCGCTAACTCATTTCTTACACCCGTTCTCTCCCTCACCACTTCGTTCCTAACCCTATCTACTCGAGATACACCAGCCATACTCCTTAGACACTTCATCTCAAACACATTCAATTTCTGTCTCTCCATTACTTTCATTCCCCACGACTCCGATCCATACATCACAGTTGGTAAAATCACTTTCTCATATAGAACTCTCTTTACATTCATGCCCAACCCTCTATTTTTTACTACTCCCTTAACTGCCCCCAACACTTTGCAACCTTCATTCACTCTCTGACGTACATCTGCTTCCACTCCACCATTTGCTGCAACAATAGACCCCAAGTACTTAAACTGATCCACCTCCTCAAGTAACTCTCCATTCAACATGACATTCAACCTTGCACCACCTTCCCTTCTCGTATATCTCATAACCTTACTCTTACCCACATTAACTCTCAACTTCCTTCTCTCACACACCCTTCCAAATTCTGTCACTAGTCGGTCAAGCTTCTCTTCTGTGTCTGCTACCAGTACAGTATCATCCGCAAACAACAACTGATTTACCTCCCATTCATGGTCATTCTCGCCTACCAGTTTTAATCCTCGTCCAAGCACTCGAGCATTCACCTCTCTTACCATTCCATCAACATACAAGTTAAACAACCACGGCGACATCACACATCCCTGTCTCAGCCCCACTCTCACCGGAAACCAATCACTCACTTCATTTCCTATTCTAACACATGCTTTACTACCTTTGTATAAACTTTTCACTGCTTGCAACAACCTTCCACCAACTCCATATAACCTCATCACATTCCACATTGCTTCCCTATCAACTCTATCATATGCTTTCTCCAGATTCATAAATGCAACATCCACCTCCTTACCTTTTGCTAAATATTTCTCGCATATCTGCCTAACTGTAAAAATCTGATTCATACAACCCCTACCTCTTCTAAAACCGCCCTGTACTTCCAAAATAGCATTCTCTGTTTTATCCTTAATCCTATTAATCAGTACTCTACCATACACTTTTCCAACTACACTCAACAAACTAATACCTCTTGAATTACAACACTCATGCACATCTCCCTTACCCTTATATAGTGGTAAAATACATGCACAAACCCAATCTACTGGTACCATTGACAACACAAAACACATATTAAACAATCTCACCAACCATTCAAGTACAGTCACACCCCCTTCCTTCAACATTTCAGCTTTCACACCATCCATACCAGATGCTTTTCCTACTCTCGTTTCATCTAGTGCTCTCCTCACTTCATCTATTGTAATCTCTCTCTCATTCTCATCTCCCATCACTGGCACCTCAATACCTGGAACAGCAATTATATCTGCCTCCCTATTATCCTCAACATTCAGCAAACTTTCAAAATATTCCGCCCACCTTTTCCTTGCCTCCTCTCCTTTTAACCACCTTCCATTTCCATCTTTCACTGTCTCTTCAATTCTTGCGCCAGCCTTCCTTACTCTCTTCACTTCTTTCCAAAACTTCTTCTTATTCTCTTCATATGACTGACCCAATCCCTGACCCCACCTCAGGTCAGCTGCCCTCTTTGCCTCACGTACCTTGCGCTTTACTTCCACCTTTTTCTCTCTATATTTTTCATACTTCTCTATACTATTACTCTGCAGCCATTCTTCAAAAGCCCTCTTTTTCTCTTCCACTTTCACCTTCACTCCTTCATTCCACCATTCACTGCCCTTCCTCATGCTGCCTCCAACAACCTTCTTGCCACATACATCACTTGCAATCCCAACAAAATTTTCTTTTACTAACTTCCACTCCTCCTCTAAATTACCAGTTTCTCTTACTCTCACCTCATCATATGCCATTTTCAACCTTTCCTGATATTTACTTTTTACCCCCGGTTTTATTAGCTCTTCAATCCTCACTACCTCCCTTTTACATCCACCTACTCTATTCCCCCACTCTTTTGCTACAACTAATTTTCCTTCCACCAAAAAATGATCAGACATACCGTTAGCCATACCCCTAAACACGTGCACGTCTTTCAATCTTCCAAACATTCTTTTAGTTACCAACACATATATATATGTACATATATATATATATATATATATCTATGTATATATATATATATATATATATATGTATGTATATATATATAAATATATATATATATATATATATATATGTACATATATATATATATATATATATATATTGATATAGGTATATATACAATATATCTATATATCTACCTGTATATGTACATATATATGTATATATAAACATACATACATATATAAAAACACACACACACATATATATATATATATATATATATCTATATATATATATATATATATATACATATATATATATATATATATATATATATATGTGTGTGTGTGTGTGTACTTTATCCAAACATAATCCGGCCTTTTGAATAATTGATATTCTTCAACGATATAATACAACAATTTTTTCATAAACTAGAGCAACATACAAAAAAAAATAGTTTCCTTTCTTTTCCTCCCAATCTCTTGGGTGCTCCATTTTCTTCCACGGTAGACAATATTGGGTTTTTCTTTCCTTCATTTCCTAAATCTTTGGAAACTTTTCTATTTGCCAAGTAATAAGAGATTGTCTCTTTATATCAGAAGAGAACTTATAGATTATTATGTTTGCTATTTACTTAATGTTCCTTAAATGTTAGTACTTCTATATGCTTTGCTATATACTTTATTATTATTATTATTATTATTATTATTATTATTATTATTATTATTATTATTATTATTATTATTGTTGTTTTTATTGTTGTTGTTATTACTATTATTAGTATTATCATTATTATTACTATTTGCTAAGATACAACCCTAGTTGGGAAAGCATGTTGCTATAAGCTAGGGAAAATAGCCCAGAGAGAAAAAGAAACAAGGAAAAATAAAGCATTTCAAGAACAGCAACAACACAAAAATAAATATTTCCTTTATAAACTATAAAGACTTTAACAAAGCAAGAGGAAGAGAAACAAGTTAATAGAGTGTGCCCGGTTGCACCCTCAAGCAAGAGAACTGCAACCCAAGACTGTAGAAGACCATGGTACAGAGGCTAAGGCACTATCAAAGACTGGAGAAAAACGTTGATTTTGGAGTGTCCTTTTCCTAGAAGAACTGCTTACCATAGTAAAAGAGTCTCTTCTACTATTACTAAGAGTTCAGTAGCCAAAGAACAATTACATTGCAGTATTTAACCTCCTGAGAGGAGAAGAAATGTTTCAGGCATAAATTTTTCTTAATCTAATGTTTATTAATTAATCTTTGTTTCATGCAATATATTATTGTTAAATCATTGTCATATTTGATCATTCAATACCCGTGACATTCACGAATTCCATTCATATTTCAAGTATGGGAGTTAATGCAACGACTAAATCAGGAAGCCTAAAAGTCCTCTTGTTCTAACTCACAACCCTTCCTGTTTGTTGACGAGGGAATGCAAATGTATTTGTATAAAATGGTCATGCATGTAGGGTGTGTGCCTTTAATGAATCACCTTCGCATGGTTAATAAATAAGGATTATGGTAATTGAAAATAAACAAGGGAAGAGTTGTGTCACTTATTGCAAGGGTGTAGATGCCTGTAGAGGTTTGATTTGTTAATCAATGTTGTTCAATGGTTTATATTTACAGAATAAATAGATATCCCTTGTTGGAGCTCTAAGCTGAGATCAATGCTGTTATGACCACGGCTTGGCCTTTTCAAAGTAACGATGGGAAACATAACTCAGAAGATATTAAGGAGAGGTTAAATATTATTGGATGAATTGACAAAAAAAAAAAACATTTATATGCGCAACACTGAAATGATTTTGCAAATAAATTAAAAGGAAACGGTAATTAAAATTGGCAGAAAAATGTCAAATTAAACACACTTATAAATATCAACATATTCTTCGGCTTGCTTCCGATCAAAGAGAATTATTCCCCTCCCATCCTAGATGAGAGAAGCAGAGGAAAGAAAACATGTTAAGAAGGACCGACCTAGAAATGGCATAGGTGAAAGGCAGTGCTCTTACTCCGTATCCAGTCACTGTTTCGTACATATCATCCTGATCATTTTCTGTTCAATATTCTGTGTTAATCCCTGCAAGAATTTACTTCTCTTATAGAGCTGCATGAAAATACAGATCCAGTGTTACACCCAAAGATTGTAGCAATATCCAAGACAAACTGAATATACAGAAAGTGTGCCTGTATCTCCCCATATACCAAGATCCGCTACATCCAATATTTATACACTATTCCTTGAGCAGAGCAACTCATTGTTTATCTGGGGATTATCATTCTTGTGATTGTTCATATCCCTTTCCAGTAGAAGTAATTCTCTCAACAAGACATTTATTTCATTAGATTCTCCTACTAGAAAACTCAGGGGCTTTTATTCATTGACAATAAACATTAGTAGATATTTAAATGAGAGTTTTTTTTATTTACACCAAACTAATATTTTTACTATGTTATCCAAAAAAAATTAGGAAATAGGGAGCCTTAGCTTATTTTAATTAACATAATGAAATTCAGTAGTAGAAGAAAACAGAATCAGATTTTGATTGAGAAAGTTACTTAACATTGACGATGAAGAGGCAATTAAATGAGCGTAACTTTCTTATGGACAAAGGAGTTATCGAAATTCATTTATAAATAAAAAAATAAAAATAAAAGGTACACATTCCGTGCTGTCTTCATGGTAAATTTAGTATCGAAGATTATCTAATCCTGATTGCATGTTAACACTTTGCCAATAAATAATGAGATAATACAGGAAAAGTAGAATGCAATTAACTTTACAGAGGTGCAGGAAAATACAGGCTACAGGCAAGAAGAGGTTATGAGGGAAAGGAGAGAGCGATAAGGAAAATATAGAAAAAAAAAAAAAAAAAAAAAAAAGGAAAAATCGTTACAGTCTACAAGCGTGTGTGAACACGTGGATACAACGTTTAGGCTCAGGAATGTAGCTTACAATATTTTTTTTTTTACCCTTTAAAAGTGTATACAGTAGAAATTATATAAAACAGCATCAATGACTAATATCCTGATAATTGCATATGCAGGCACATAACGATATATCCAAACAGACCCTTATAAATGCAAGCACATACGATATTGTAAATAACAAGTCTGAATGTCAATCAAGTTTTGTGGTTTGCATTCTGAGATAAGTGTGGGGAAAATTAATGTATATGAAAAACTCATTTTTTCTATATACACGGAAAGCTATATTTCTTAGTACAATTCATAGTTATCAGATATCAATGCCCAAGGGATCTATGAACCATCAAACACATTTGTGTTCGGGTTATATTTTATCGCAGAGATATAAGTTCTTATTGGTCAAGAATGGCTTCATAAATGGATGTTTTCTGTCAAAATTTACTGATCGAATTCGGAGTCACAGATTTCCCAGTGGCTTTGCTTTTGTTACCTCGGTGACCGGATTGAATGAAGAGATGATGGAAACGAAAGGGGATTTGCATTTACCAGATGGGAAAGTCAATAGGACAATATTTACTTTCAAAACAATGGATCGATAAATGGCCTACGAATGTGGGGATAAAACGTCAATTATTAAATATGGTGAACATGTGGCTTGGTTTAGGAATTAGTTCCTTAATAACATCCCTCAGTCTAATGAAAACAAACATAATTAATTTGTTTTACATGGATTTAGAAATAGAAATAACAATAAATCTTGCACCGAACCTGCACCTTCTTAACTCTATGCAAATATAGAAAAAAAATAAATAAAAGATCACAGATTCAAACACAGGCAGTATTGTGTTAGATTATTTCTGGTTGTTGTACAGTATGCGGCATAACTAGTGTTGTTTTTTTTTCGTATAGCATCAGACGAGAGATATTAAGTTGCCACTTTGAATTAAAACTTTTATTTCACTATGTAAACATTTATTTGTGTGAAACAACGTTGGTCCGTTGTTATGTTAATTTCTATAGTTGAAAAATATTGATTCGATAAAAAAAAAAATTGTGCTAGAATGATCTTTTGGACCAAAAAATCAATTATGTTACCATGGCACGACTTTTCATGAAACTGTCTTTGGATAGAGGGAGAGTGGGAAAGAGGGCGTCAATACTGACCAGAAATTTTAACTTTGCCCTGGATACAATTTATGTATTTTGGATATAAACTAAAAGTTATTATTTATTTTTTCTTATGTCTTTTTGTGTATAAAGCGAAACTTACTTGAGTCGTGGTTTTGAAACTTGTATATAGGTCTAGTCTGAAGAGGGTCTTCTTCAGGGAGGAGAAATAAATATAAATGAATAAGTTATTAAGTGAGTTGGTGATTTATCCTAGATATTAGAAATGTAATTAGTTTATACCCCTCTATCAAAATTACTTTCACTTTTTGAACGGAAATCTATAATAGGGTTAGACATATTCACAACAGCTACTATATGCAAATTTTACTATAACAATGTATATAAGTCTAATAATAATAATAATAATAATAATAATAATAATATAATAATAATAATAATAATAATAATGATAATAATAACAATAATAATAATAATAATAATAATGTTGCAATTAAAAAAAAGTATTTTTGTTCTGGTCTAATGCAACCAGGGTTATTAGAACATTTTTCTTTGCTGAATCCACAATATCAGTAAATGTATATCTTGACATGTGGAGGATTATGTTGCCCCAAATTTCACGCAATGGTACTTGGTTTTTCATAAATTTCTGGATGACACTGCTGTATTAGGAGAGATGGCCCAGAGCAGTGGCCACCACTCTCAACAGACATTACCCTTTTTGAGTTTTACTTATAAAGGTTAGAGCAGGGATAGTTTAGCGTATGCCAGTACGTATTTTCCAGATCTTGAATATAAGAATAAAAGCATCTTTAACAATGATAACTTTGAAGATATTGGAGAATACCTGTGTGAGATAGAATATCACAAAATCATATTACAGGCAACAGAGATCATGTTGAAATTTACGAATAATGCAAAGAAACTGTACTCCTTGTTATTTGTCTGTAATTAAGGTCTCACTATTTTGTATATATGATTAAACTGTGCTGAATTGGCCTAAAATAGGTTTTTATTGTAATCCTGTTTAATATTTTTTCTAAAACACCAAATTTACATGAATATATAGCCTTTTGTTTTAATCCTAACATATCCTATTAAATTACTTGACCATAGACAGCAAATCTTGTTTAGCTAAACAAATAACAGTGCAAATCCTACTCTAAATTCTCTTTAGGGAAATTCTAGAATTTTGTGCTTTAAAAGTATCGTTCATCAACAATGACATTTCATCAAACCTTTATCTCCTATTATCGACATTATTAGAATCAAAATAAAAAAAAATATTTCACATTACAAACGTGCATATACCTCTAATTCCGTTTTTCCACATCAACTTGTGTCTTTTTATATGTCGTTTAATCCGATTCTTAACTTCTTTGTGTTAAATCAAAAGAAATAATACCTTTTTATATCATGGTACCGAAGTAGAAAGCTATTTTATAAATCCTGTTAGGCTAATGCTTATGTACCCACTTCGTGCTTTCATTCAATGGTGAAAATTTGAGAGCCGCAGATGTTTCTCCGGGATAATTCTTTTTATTTTTTTCTGTATTTCTCCAGTTAATGAATGATACTTTTTATTATATAAAGATGATGACAGTAATTAGATAAAAAAAATATACTAACTAGCAACCGAACGAGAATCTCTAAAGCTGATTCATCCTATAAGAAGAAACTTAACTACTGTTTTAAATTGTCAGATATAACTGTATTGTTTGTAATAGCTGTAACTATGTCTGATGCTAGGAGACTTAGGATCAAGCCACTCACCCTCCAAACCTTGATAGGTACTGGCTGGCGAGGGAGGTATTAAGGCAAAGTCTTTTCCACCAAATATGATTAGGCTGATGATACATTAGCTGGGTAGATGATTTTAAGTTTGTGTCGTGGGTCAAAATGAAGCCAAGCTGAAGTCAAATCCAAACAGATAGGTGTTAGAAACAGAAATCCCCGACCACTACAAACCACACCCAAATTTTCTGTTGAATCTTGGTGCATTTATAGATGTTTATGTTTAACGTTACGGTTATTCTCTTCATATGGTAATCTTGTGTTGAAAAAAAAATATATATTTAGTTTGTATATTTTTAAGCAAAGTCTATACAATTAAGTGACTATTATCACTGTAATATTTTCTCATGATTGATATAAGTATCAGATTTTATATTTGTATGTTATATGTTAACTTTATTTTCCTGATAGATATTCCAGTGAAGAAAATAATAAGTTTTTGAACTATGTGCTGTAGTTGCCAGTAAGTGATATTCAAACCAAATCATCTGAAATAGGTAGCTTCACTCTTGACGCTTACTGTACAAATCCAGATATAGATAGCAATGGATAAGAGGTAGTGTTATGTTGGAATTTTTGGCGTAAGAAAGGACAATATAGGGAACAATTAGAGATGAATATTACTCTGATGGAAAAAAATATTATAAGATAATTGAAATGGTAAAATACAGAGAGAGAGAGAGAGAGAGAGAGAGAGAGAGAGAGAGAGAGATTCATTAAGAAATCATCAGTAATAATCAGGGTATATGGCTTTAATTTTGGTTAGAGATCATACGCATCAATTGGTGGATATTTGCATATGCACGCAAATAGCAATGATAATAATAATAGTTACTCTTAACATTGACTATATTTGAAATACAGAATAATTAACGTAAATCAACAGCTTAGCTTGATCTATGCAAGTTTCTATATTTGGCAAAGATCCAATCTCGCACCTAAGGTGCCATAACAGAAAGCCCTTTAACTGGTTTGCAATCGTAAGGAGGAAGGTTAGCCAGCTTCTAAAAGCAGGCCACTTGCATTCACGCTAATGTCCAGCTCGTTACATAACTCTCTATTATGTGGGCGCATTCGGGAAATATAAGCTCGGCAAATTCATCGTATGTGACGTCAGCCGCAGCGTCGAGACAAATTGAATATAAATTGCATATTTCCATGTGGCTTGTATAATTCCATATATGCATCCCAGACACCAAATATATAAGAGAATGTTATATTGGATAAATATATTCTATCTATCGGAGATCAAGGCCATGAAAGATTTATTCTTTTAATATTCGTGTAATAGGGATATCAACTACTTGGGAACCGTAATCTCTCTTGTATCATTCGCCTCAGAAAAAAAATGAATATTATGATTTTTTTATACTTTTCTCTTCACATGTTTAGAAATTTAAAGCCATATTATTACCCAATGGGGTTTTAAATCAATGGAATTTGACACTAGAGATTTTTATAAGCTCCCTAGTCCTTATTATTTAAAATTTTGTTGAAGAGATTCCTTTGATGAAAGAATATGGGAGAACATTTCTTGGTAAATAATGATTATTGATTAAAACTATTGAAATCAATATTTTTCTATTGGGATGCAATATGAACACCTTCATTTATGAAAATCTTTATTAATCGCTTTATGAACAATCTATATGACCTAATTGCTAAACATAAAATGCTGATGTAATTAAATAGAGATACTCAGAGTTAGTAAGATTGAATAGATATTGTCAGGTTTTCTTCCGAAGTTTTCAAAGTTTCGTTGGTATGGTTTGGGGGAGCAAATTATATACATCGTTAAAGCTCTAGTAAGTAGCATTTCTTGGCAAATACTTCACATATATATGTAAGCAAAAAGTTGTAGTAGTCTACGAATAGGTCTTACCTGAAAAACATCAAAAGATTGTTACAAAACTTAGAGACTAATAATGACGTAAAAACTTTAAACACTATGAAACATGCAATGGCCTGCTTAAACAGGTTTTTTCTTATATATATATATATATATATATATATATATATGAGAGAGAGAGAGAGAGAGAGAGAGAGAGAGAGAGAGAGAGAGCCTTACCTTATTGCCTTATTCTATGTTTGGGTTCCCCCAGGGCCCTCAGTGTGAGGCACCTCGTATATCCACCAGAGAGTTGCTAATGCATCTTCAGGTGTATTTTGCATCTTCCAGTCTTGGATGGTCTGGGATGCATCTTAGGTATTTATCGAGCTTATTCTTAAACACATCTATGCTCACTCCTGATATGTTTCATAGATGAGCTGGAAGCGCATTAAATAGTCGCTGCATCATCGATGCTGGTGCGTAGTGGATTAATGTCCTCTGCACCTTCCTTAGTTTTCCTGGTATAGTTTTTGGCCCTATTAACCTACCTCAGCTTGCTCTTTCTGATATTTTTAGCTCCATGATTTTTTCAGTAATTCCTTCTATTTGCTTCCATACTTGTATAATCATGTAGCATTCTCTTCTCCTTTCTAGACTTTATATTTTTAAAAATTTCAGTGTTTCCCAGTAGTCAAGGTCCCTAACTTCTTCTATTCTAGGAGTATAGGACCTTTTTACACTCTCTATTTGTGCAATATCCTTTTGGTAGTGTGGGTACCATATCATATTGCAGTGCTCAAGTGTACTACATACATAAGTTTTGTAAAGCATAATCACGTGTTCAGCTTTTCTTGTTTTAAAGTGTCTGAATAACATTCCTATTTTTTATTTACACTTCGCAAACAGTGTTGCTATTTGGGTGTTGCATAACATATTCCTATTTAACATTACACCAACATTTTTAATTGCTTCCTTGTTTGTGATTGTCTCGTTATTAGGTCCTTTGTATGCATATACCATTCCTTTTCTGTTTCCATAATTTATTGATTCGAATTTAACATACTATTTATCTCCACCCATTTATATATTTTGTTTAGATCTCTTTGTAGTGAGTTCCTATCTTCATCACAAGTATTTTCTCTACTTATTCTTGTATCATCGGTGAAACTTTTCACTACAGAGTTTTTAACATCACCATCTATGTCTGAGATCAGTGCAGCTAATACTGTACCTTGTGGCATGCCAGAT
This sequence comes from Palaemon carinicauda, assembly GCF_036898095.1. Taxonomy (NCBI): domain Eukaryota; kingdom Metazoa; phylum Arthropoda; class Malacostraca; order Decapoda; family Palaemonidae; genus Palaemon; species Palaemon carinicauda. The sequence goes on along the minus strand of NC_090747.1, from coordinate 49,716,840 downwards.
AATACCTGACCTTCATCTGAAATTGCTTTTTCATGTATGCGTATTTATGAAATACAGCAGCATTACATAAATTGGCCAATAAAACAGACATACAATTGAAATAGAGTGCCCTACCTTAGAGACCCGAACTGCAGGCGGGTCCTCTTTCAGGAAATTTTCATTTTTTGGCGATCAATGGACATCCAGTCTTTATTTGGCGCGAAGGATAGTTGAGAAACACTTTGGTTGCAACAGATAACAAGAGATGGGCCCGTGTGAAGGTATGTCAGTAGTGGCTTATAAGTGTTGATGCACACACAGATAAGTGTTGTGGAGTTTAAATCTTATGGTATGTAGTGCTTCGCTGGAGCTTGTAAGTTTGGCAGTAGGGAATGAAGGAAATGGAGATTGTTGGAGGAGATTGCAGACAGAAAAAAGTCAGTAGGCGCGCCCAACAGGGTGCCATACAGCATTTTAGTTGCTGAAACATTTAGGGCATCATAAGGAGTGGCCCTTAATCACTGGAGGACCAGGTAAGGCTGAGTAGACCAGTTGGATTCATTGTAGCAGGACATCAAGAATGCTTTGAGGTTGCAATGGAAGCGTCCAACCATTCCAATGGTTTCATGGGTGTAGGTGGTTGTCTAATGAGGGGTAATGCACAGAAGATTCACTTATGATGTCCACAATTGAGTGGTGAAAGTAATATTCCTGTCAAGAGTAATGTGTTCATAGATATCAAATCTTGCAAGCCATCCTTGGAGTACATGGGGCAGATGTTAGAGTTGGATCGGGGATGGATAAAAGCCAAAAAGTGGAGTAATAATGAGAATATACAGATAACAGTGACCTTGTGATGTGGATAGTAGTTACTACATTAAAGTAAATGTGGGCAAAACAGCTTTGAAGTTGAGGAAAGGTTCCCACGCCTGACTTCTTGAGTAGATGAGACTTTGAAGTTTGGCATGATATACAAGTTTGAACCAAATCCTTATCATCCTTAATAATGCAGTGCCAAATTAACTTTGTCTTCCGTATCTGTGAAGTAGGTCAGTGTGAGGGATAGTACTGGACATGTATTTACTGAAACACCAGTCAATGCATTGGAACACGTATCCAAGTGTGCGGCCTACCAGTACTACGATTACAGAGGCGACGGTATTCGAGTTGTTGAGGGGGAAGTCTCCCCAACAGAGAGAAATGGACTATGTACTGCACACTTAGTACTCTGGATCTTTTAGGCAGGGTTCTTTGAAGGTGATGTAATCTAATTGCAGGTGAATGGCAGCCAATGTACTTCTTGACAGGGCATCAGGAAACAGATTCATATTTCCAGGGGCGTGTTGAAGGGTGCAGATATTTTCAGCTACGGCGTAGAGATATGGCATTGACTGGCAGACCACGTGGTACTCTGGAGTGAATGTATCCACCCAGGATATGTGGTCTATTTGAAAGATGAACGAACCCTGTAAGAAGTGTTGAAAGCGTCGGACAGCTAAATACACTGCAAGCAGTTTGCGATCAAAGGTATAGTAACCGAATTCCGTCTTTGACAGTCTTTTACTAAGGAAGGACAAAGGGCAGGGTCTTTGACAGTCTTTTACTAAAGAAGGACAAAGGGCAGGGCAAACCATTGACCACCTGCTCGAGTACCGCACCAATAGCAACATGAGTGTCACAGAGTAAAGGTAAGTGCAGAAGCGGTTGATAGGGAATTATTTGAGTTACAAATGGCTTCTTCCTGAAGGGAACTTCATATCAAGTGTTTTGGCTTGTCTTTAAGGGAAACATAAGGAATTGGTTGTAAGAGCAGTGGCGATGGTAAGTACCGATGAAAATAGTTAATCATGACAAAAAATTCAAACAGAGCCTTGAGGGTCAAGGCATGGAAAACTTCTGAATAATGATACTATTCCAGAGAGGTGTGTTGTTTGGTGCCTTAAGAACAATACTTCACTGGCACCAAACTAATATTGTTATACCAGAAAAAAGGGCATACTCTTGTCGGCACTCGTGGATGATGCATAGGTGAGGGAGGTCTTCCTCCTTTTAGGAGGAGAGCACAAGAATGCCATTCACATAACATACGCAGAAGGGGAGAACTTATAAGGTGCCATCCATAAAATGTTGAAAAGAGGACCCAGCATTTCAATGGCCAAAAGAGAAGTAATTGAATGTTTATATGTTGTATAGAATGGGGATAAGGGTCTTGGGGTGACTTCTTGGTTCATAGACACCAGATAACTCCCATCCAGGAAGTCGAGAGTGCAAAACACTTTTGCTTTGCGCAAATAAGAAGGCATATTCAGCAATGCTGGGGAGAGGGTAGTGCTGGAATCTGTCTGCATGCAATGAAGACTGTATTCAGCATTTGGGTGCAGGGAGCCACCTTTCATCAGAACTATGTGAAGGGGTGTAAACCATAGGCTCCGGACCTTCTGAAAAAAAGTTATTTTATTCCATTTCGACAATCGCTCATTCAGCAGCTGTCAATCAATCCATAAGCAGACTCCTGAATCTGGCAAATACTGGGGGCACGGTCATCTTTCTATGGGGATAAATTCCGTTCGTCGCGGGAACCATGAGCGTTTAACAAAGTTCTGGTTGTATGACTCCCAGGTAATATGTGAGGATTTGGGGGTATTTCAGCATATGTTAATATGAAGTGTAAGGTTGAACGGGTCTGGCAAAAGAGTTGTCGAGGATTATGAGTCCATTTTGTCTAAAAATCGATTAGAAGCACCAACCAGGAGACAGAAATGGGTGAGGAAATCGGCACTGATTAATGACAACGTTATGTTAACAACAAAAAACTTTCAAGAGCATTTGGCATTCCAGACGATCGTGTGAGT
>NC_090747.1:49704009-49709009 GCF_036898095.1 Palaemon carinicauda | reverse complement strand
ATGATCTTCTGGTGATTTATTAGGCAGAAGTCTATTACATTTTCACCTTCAACGTCTCTTGTTTCCTCTACTAATGGGCATATTATATCCCCTATCCCTCTTTTTTCACAGCCAACCCCTGCATTATAAACTCCTAGTAATATATTGATGTCTTCTGGTTGTCCCTCTAAATGTAACTCTAAAAGTTCCATAAAAGTATATTTTTCCTCTTTTGTATGGCCTTGTTGTGGTGCATAAATCTGAAAGACATTATAATTGTGTTATTTATTCTAAATGTGCAACTAATAAGTCTCTCGCTGATCAACTCTACTTCTTTATATATAGGAAACAAGTCTGCGTCCTACATTTAATCAGTACATATCCATCTCCTAGGTACTGCCCTGTGTTTTCCTCTCTACGCCCGGTTTCAGTCATTCCTCCCACACCACATCTAATATTTCACTTTTCTTTACTACTGTACTTGCCAACATTCAGGGTACCACATAAAAAATTCAGTGTATCTCTAAATATTTTCCTAAGAAGTTTCCAGTTTTGTCTCCTATTTTTACATCGGGCATCTGATCCTTGAGTTTCTTTAGCGTTAAAGATTCAGTTAGCGGCTTGCCAGGTCTGTCCTAACCTATTGCTGAATATACTGTCTGCACCTCAGTGCTTTGGTCCACGGCTCCTCATTCAACATATTCAGACCAGCCCTATGAGAATTCAATTCCTAGAGGTTCCCCCTTCCACCCCCGGGGGACGCGTCTGGTAGAAGTTGTCATTATGTTCATAATCAGTATTGAACTAGTGGAGCAAAAATGGTCATATAAAGTTGTATTTCTTCATTTAAACTAGTGTCGATAATATCTGACGCATGGTTAAGCTACCCGTAAAGTTTCCAGTTCGTCTTAATTCAACTTTTCTCATTCCTTAGTGTGCACAACTTGACAAATATCAAGGCTCTCACGGAAATTGGTTCACTTATCAGGATTACTTCGATCTCCTTTGTTCAGATACTCTCCCTGATTTTTTTTTTCTATTTTGAAATAACTTCGATCTACTTTTCGTCCTTAAAGTGTTTCTCTTAATCACATCAGTTATTTTTTCTCTTAATTACTTCGATACCCTTTGGTGCTTTATAGGGTTTCCTTTTTTATCACGTTAGTTGAATAACTTTTTTTTCTGTAATAATATATTTAGCAGCTGACTATTTTGCTTCTATTCTAATACGGAAAATATACTGCATAACTAAGAAGAGATTTCATTATGCCATGTTTCTGGAATAGTTATGTTTTCAGTTCTTGAATGAAGGTGTTAGATATAGTTAAGCATAATTCCACTATTTTTGGAAGTAAATAACGCCTAACCACAAATCACTTCAACGCTAGAACCTCTTCAGTATAAAATAATCAATGACCGATGAGACACTAATAAATCTTTCATATGATCTGCCTGACCACATTCCTTCTCCATTCTTCTCACGAAATTTATAGGTACTTTAAAAGTCGTCTTTTCGTTACACTCGAGTAACTGTTGAAATATTTGTTGCACTTGATTTTAATTTATGATTTCTTTTACATTGTACAATTCAGCATTCATTTCTAACCTTCATTTTATCTATCTCTGACTTTTTGATTTTATTCGAGCAAATTGCTGAAAAAGAAAGAGTCATTTACTATTAATTTTTTTTCTTTAGTTGATGGTCACGCCAACCTTTAGATATTATGATTGTATATTTTTCAAACCATCTTTTTCCATTTAGTAATGGAGGAAAAGTTTATAAAGGAAAAATTGTCTTGTTTTACACAAGCAAATATTTTATTCTAACTTTGAAACTAAATTTCCTAATATTCATTAAAAGGGAATATGAAGAAAAAAATATCACACACAGCGACTAAGTAATAACTCTACGTAACCGTAATTTGTATTCTAAAAAGCAATGTCAATTGAATGTATACACATTACATATAATACATAATCTTAAGTAAGTTTAAAGTTATACGATCACTATTCAACCACAGCCTTATGGAAGTACAGGTAGTTGTCTGAGACCGAGCCCCGAGGATTTCCTTTTGACTGCGCATTCATAACTCTTTTTCTATAAATGTGATTACAGTCCTATATCATAAATTGAATCTTATTTCATGTTTTTAGGATAAAAATAAAAGTTGTGCAGAATCCAATTATAATATTATTCAGATTCTATTATTCACTAGTTGAGTTGGGTATTAAGAGTCATGGATTTTGATAATTTCCATAACACTAAAGATGATTACACAAATTATAGAATCGGTGATCTTTCATCTAGATAAATTGTAATTTATAATATTTATAATCTATAATATTTATAATATATAATGATTAAATTTCTAATACTTCTTTTGTAGATAGAAAGAGGAATTTCATTGAACCTTTCACCCTCCTACATTGATGTCGCCACTTATAAAGACATTGACAAATTGTGTCTCTGCGCTCTTATGAAAGAGGCCACCAAGAGATTCAGGCCTAATGAATCACCCAGAAATCTTAATCCACGTTTTTCGAACTAACTATGCAGGTATTACAATAAAATCTTCTCAATGATATCAGCTCCTGGAAAGAAATTCAGCTGAGAAGCTGCAGATTACTATCAATAGGATTTTATAGGGAATCCATTTCTGAAGAATTGACATCAGTAACCTACAACATATGACTTTTAACCTGAATAGAATTTTACTCTAATTTATATAATTCATTCTAATTTTTACGTTATGAAAATATAACTATTAATTTGAAAGATAATTCAAATTCATGTTTAATCATATAAATATTCAAAATAAAAAATGAAGCGTATATATATACATATATATATATATATATATATATGTGTGTGTGTGTGTGTGTGTGTTTGTTTGTTTCTTTGTGTGTATGTGCACCATCATCATCCTCATCATCATAATGGCCTCAGATCATAGACTCCTTTAAGGAAGGACTGGAACGTCAGGACCTCGGGGTTTTTAACTTGAGTCTGGACTAAAATGACTTCTAGAAGGGCTAGAAACACGTTCTCTGGATCAAAATGGGGGTTTTTGAGGATGGTGAGTTCAATAGTAACATTTTCAACACCACCTTGGGTCATCTTCAAGGTCTAAAGGTCATTTATCAAGGTCAAATTTGTGAATTTTGGTAATTTTTGCTCGTTTTTTGTGTGTAACTCATAAATGGTGAGAGATAGCTGATTATAATAAGAGGCAAGTCTGCAGAGCTGTCCGAATTTAATATATATTGTCATATATCGTCCTTCAAGAAATGACTGGAACGTCCCCTGATCGGGGTTTTTAACTTGAGTCTGAAGGATTAACTTGAGTCCTGGACTAAAATGACTTCTAAGAAGGGCTAGAAACACGTTCTCTGAGTCAAAATGGGGGTTTTTGAGGACGGTGAGTTCAATAGTGACATTTTCAACACCACCTAGGGTCATCTTCATCATCTTCAAGGTCAAAAGGTCATATTTCAAGGTCAAAATAGTGAATTTTGGTAATTTTTACTCGTTTTTTACCACTCGTTATTTACCACAGGAAAACATATATTTTCTGTTAAAATGTTTAAATGTAAAGGGGTTTCTTCCAATTCTGGTCGCTTAGCTCACCAGGCAATGTTACGCTAACATTAGCAATGTTACACTAACATTAGCAATGCCACGCTATCATTAGCAATGTTACGCTAACATTAGCAATTTTATGTTAACATTAGCAACACTAAATATAATGGTTCTTGTTCCGCCATCGGCTCGCTCCGCTCCCATGAATATGACACATCAAGCTCGTATGTACTGGCAAGCGGTAATGTTGAGCTACGCACTCTCAAAAACTAGTAAAACTATCATATTAAAATTGAAGAAATTAATGACTTACTTTTATGACCGGGACGACGAAACTCGTAGGCCACCGGGGTGTTGTGACTGTGACGTCTTAACCTCTGTATATCCCCATCGCCGTTTCTTCTCTGTCTTAGCTATCTTAGTTTTAGTACTGCAATTGGGACACTGTAAACGTTGGGCTATTACATTATGAGAATTAAGAAAATTATCACATTGGAATTCATCAAAAGGCTTTTAAGTATGGAATACTGCAGTCGTTACAAGTTTCTATAACTTCCATCGTAAAATACGCAAAAAGACGCCACTTGAACTAACAAAGACCTGATTTGAACAAAGCTTTCCACAGGAAAGGGTTTTTTTTGGAAGAGGGGGGGGGGGGGGAATATTAACCACCTTGTGCAAACTTTCCATACGTATATGAGTTCGTGATTGGTTAACGGAAAAACAACGGAGCGTAGAGAGTAAACGTGAATGAAACAGAATTGGAAACTTGTTCAGAGCAGGTATTTATGTGAAATCTGGGGCGTGACAAGGTAATAACAAAATGTATAAAAGTAATATAGAAAGATAAAATGGAGTGTATGATGAATAATATTTAATGGGATTGTGAAATGAGGTGATTTTATAAGATATCGGATAATAAAACGTGTAATTATTGGGTCAAACGAAATATGTATACGTGGGTATTACATAAAAGGAATGGTATAGTTGTCTTGGATCAAGTAAAATTCTTGAATAAACCGGGTGAAGTAGAATACTTGAATGTGGCGGGTAAAATGACGTAGGGGAGTATAGGGAGATGTTAAAATAGATGAAATAATCCTATTGGTGGAGGCGGAGTTTATGTGCTGGGTGGAGGAGTTTATGCAAAGAAGGTCGAAAACTGCTATGTGCTAACGAATGAACGAGAGCGACTACAAATAACCCATAGAATGTCAACAAGTAAATGAAAAAATATACCGTTAGTATAGGATATATATAATTAGCGTATAGTTTCATCGGTTTATTATACACCAAAGAGGGTGATTTATATAAAAGAAAAGGCTTGGTTTACCATTATACACCGTTTCCCCAGTATGTTTTCCCCACCCAAAACCCCGAGCTCCCACCTGGGGGTCCCCTATTATCAGTGCACATATATATATATATATATATATATACA
>NC_090747.1:49694009-49699009 GCF_036898095.1 Palaemon carinicauda | reverse complement strand
GAAGCGTACCTGCGAAGGGCAGCACTCGTAATACGTCCAAAGTCGTGGATAAATTTTTCCAAATGCGGCAGCTGCAGGTCAAAAGGGTATAGCCTCTGTAGAAAGCCCGAACTGCCCTTCCAAACACAAGCACTGTCTCTTATAACCTCCCTCACCGATGTCTCCAGTCACGTGCCCAAAACGTAAACAAAACAAATAAACGAGTGTTAAAAGGGTAATTCGAAAACTTTAATGACCGGGGAGGAGGCGCAAAATCACCACACTATAACTTGTAATATATAAGATACAAATTTCCTTAAAGATAAATACTTATATACTAAATGACTTAATATCAATTGTTAGCAAAATCACAAGGTTGACTAAAAACTGAAAAATTACGTTAACATCTGAAACCGATACTGTGAGTAAACTTAATGAAAATGGAAAATATAAAATATAAAGTTTGCCATTAATTTAAAGATCAATAACTAATTGGCAGACTGGAGCTCTCGTTCCTCCTCCTTTACCTCAGACACGTACAAGATTTGAAATACCACAATCATTACGTGTTTTGAGTGATGGAAAATCTGTTCTACAGAGTGACAGTGGAATTGACGATGAAAAAAGAATTTTAGTATTCGCTTTATGACAAGAGATTGAATGACCTACAAAGTTCTCGTTATTTAGGAATTGGCGGAGCTTTCAAGGTGTCACTTAATTAATGGTATCAAATTCTGATTTTACATGCTTATATACACGGGAAAGTCTTTCTTGTGCATTTATTTTATTGCCTGACAAAACACAGAATACTTATGATAAAGCTTTCATAATACCGAAAGAACTTCTGCCAAATTCAAATCACCAGGAAGTGATGATTGATTTCGAGAAAGGCCTTGGTAATAGTATATATAAGCAATTTCCTTGCTGTGAAACTGCTGGGTGCTTCTTTCATATGTGCCATAATATTTATCGCCGAATTTGTGATTTGGGTCTTAAGCGTCAGTACAATGTCGACAACAACTTTTCGTTGTCAATAAGAAAATTTTGTGCAATGGCATTTTCAGCAATTCAAGAAGTTACCAATGCTTTTGAAGAATTTAGTGAAGGCGAGTTACTTCCGATGGAATTCATTAGTTACTTGAAGATAACATATATTGGTGCAATCCGTGGACGTCACCGTAGAACAGAAGCTCCTTTATACCCTATAACATTTTGGAATATGAGAAGTCGTGGCATAAATAAAAGGCCTCAGACAAACAATGCGTTAGAAGGATTTCACTCAGCCTTAAATCAATCAATAGAATGCAAAAACCCCAATGTTTTGTAGAAATAGTTGATTGGAGAATGGTAATTGTTTTCGTTGGAGAATAGTCGAATTGACTAGTTCGTTTTTCTTACTTTTTGTCCCATTTTTTGGTGTTCGTGTATGGACGGAAAGTAAACTGAATGATTGCCGTTTGTTAATATTAAATGTAAATGCTTAACTTTCCCCTTTTTGTTTTCTAATTAAATTAGTTAATTTAATGTTAAATGTATTTCTTATAAGGAAACAGTTTTGTTTTCCAGTCTTTATTTTTCAACGTTGTTCGAGAGTTTCGGACAAAGTGAAAGAAAACGAAGTTGATGATAAGTTTTGGTCCGACAAGAAGTTTAGAGCGTCCTGCGGTACCGACAGCACTGAAGAACGGGAGCTCTTTATTGGCAATTAAGATGTGAATAGAAGATTTAATATTCGAAGGAAGAAGAAATTGTTCTAAAAGAAAGTGCAAGTAAGTTGAAAGATAAAGACTTGCCTTAAAATTGATTTGAGTTAGATAATTCTAACATTTTCGAAATTTATCGATGTCCTGAAAAAACAAGAGGCTCTAATGGAAACTAGGAGAAAAAAAGGTAAGAAGAAAAAATATGAAAAATTTGACAATTGCATTGAAAAGTTAACGGAAGAGTATGATGGCAGAAACTAAAGGGATTTTCAAAAAAGATATTGGTCATAAACATGAGTGTTTTTAAAATTGTTATAATTACTAGATAGATTTATAACTTCATCATTTCAATTTTTGTATTGATTAATTATTGTCAAATAAATGTTCTTTTAATAATAAACTACTGTGTAGTACCCTATACTAATAAAGGAAATAAATTCAATAAATGTTTTTAATAATAAATTACTGTTTAGTAATATATAATTATAGTGTAAAGATAAGTTAAAAATTTCAAGATGCAATCACACATATTTAAAGACCCAGTTTTCTGAGACCGAGTTTTCTGAGACCCAAGTTTTCTGGCCACCATTCATATTAAAACGTGAAGTTTTTCTTTACAATAACAGGAAATAAAATTCTATGTAACTTTGAATTTCAAATACTGATGCTTAATGCTCAATAATCCTTCCATATTCACAATTGATTTTTGATAAATTAGATCTGCAACATCAATTCTGTGAAGAAAATCATCAATGTATTCTTTCACAATATTATTCTAACTTTTCATTGTTATTTACGTTTCATTTCTCCTCCTCCTTTCTTGTGGATGATCCTAACTTCAGACCATCGAAACTTTGGAGTCTTTTCAGTCTTCTAAGCCTCTTATTCGCCCAGCCCTTTTTAATCTTCTGCTCCAGGATCCCTCACAACTAGACAGAGGGTGGAAGGGAATATATCTTGCTCTCTTTACTTTGCTATTCTTCTCTTTATTTAAGTCAGGTAAGGCTCCCTGAGATTTAAATGTAGTTTTAAGGTAATTTTTTCCAAACTTTCCATTTGTATCCACATAATTCAAGATGATACTTTCTTCAATAGTTATTCACCTTTTTTTCAATTAATCATTTCACTCTGTCTTTTTTTCAATATGAAGGGGCACCAAAAATTCTTCCTAAAATACGTCAATTTGGACGAATATTATTGGACTGGCTTTCAAAAAAGCTTTGTTTGGATTTGCATATTTTAAAGATGAATATCACTCTCATTGTGTGATTCTCTATTTTATCAGTGTTCCAGAACTGGAAGTGATTCCTTGTTTTTAATGATGAAATAACCTGTAAGAAGATCCTCCCACTTACATTCTCAAATGTTAGCACTTTCTATTCCGTGGCATTATATTATATGTATAACTATTTCAGTATAGGTACGTTTTTTGTAACAGAGACAGAAATTCTATTTATAGGGATGTAAATTATTTTCATATTTCTGTAAAGGTAATATTAACTTACGTACAAAAATAATATTCGTGCCTATTTATTTTTTTTTTATTTTTTTTTTTTTATTTTTTTTTTTTACTCCTCTGGTACTAGAAGTTTTATCTATAATTAATTTAAATCATTTGGGTATTTATTAGTTATACCTTCTGTCTACAATTTATGTAATATATTCCATGTAGGAAAGTGTATTTTTTCTAAAGAATATCCATGTGTAAATGAAAGGAAACCTTTCGATTGAAACTTATTTGTGAAATACTATAGTCTGGGTCCAAATCTGAAAGACGTAGAGGAAAATTTATCAAATAATCTTTTGCCCAGCAAAAGATTATATTGAATGGGTAAATAATAAGTAAGTATTATAATTATAATTCTGCACAATCATGCTTTCCTTTGATATCACGAAACCTCATTTGTGAAAAGAAAATTAGTGAAGAAGTCCCGGGTCCCTGTCTGTTGAGTAGTTTATTCATAGACTTACATTCAGCAGCTTAAAAATTATGCAGATTTTATGACCACATTTTTTATTAAATAACTCATGATGTAGATATCAAGAAAATAATTCCTGGCTTTAATGGTAAAAGAAGCTTATGGAAGGAAGCAATGGAAAGTATTTTCAAATGGAAAGTATTTTCAAGATGAGTCTGCTAAAATGGTCACAACGATCAGTGCAAATGAACTCATATGATGAAAATAGCAATATTATTTTTGCTATAAATATTTACCCCAGTTATGCAATGTGAATATCTAAATCTAAATATTCCCAAGGTAATGATAATGGGAAAATTTTTTCGTTAAATGTGTTTAAAAAGAAAAACAGTTGAATAATGGGAAAATGTTTGAGAGGGAAAAGAGCCACAGAAATAATCTTCTAAATTACGGAAGTAATGGATGTTGACATATGCTCCAAACTTTCAGTGAGGTATAAGTGTGAGAATCTTATATATTTGATTTTCATAATTTGGAAAATGCGATTCACAATAAGATTTTGGAGGTTTATAAATCGGTAAAGATCAGTGGCGTGCCATAATCATGTTTATTAATTATGGTTACCAATGTTAGTTGAGACTTGGGTCCATTGTTTGAATGCTAAACGTGAGAGAAATGAATCGAGTATTAGGTATTAAAAGTTTCCAAAAAGGATGATTGGTAAATAGTAAATAAGGGGCATTCGTATCACCTAAAAAAAATCCACAGCAAGTTAAAATCGAAATTACATTATAACCGCAACAGTATTCTGGTAAATGTTGCCCATTTAACTACTATGACTGCAAGTATATCAGTATGAAGTTCTAAACAATCTTCCCAAAACCCCATTTAGCTTTCAGGAATGCATAAGGGTTAGAAAAATTCTACATATTCCAGGAAAGTATTTCCCTCCCAAACTCCTTATTACCACTGAAGACTGCGTTATTTCTATGGAATAAATGTCTAAACTTTTATCGCCTTACCAATCTGACACTAACATTGAATGACACAATCCTGAGCAAACTGTGCCGATGCTCCACTTAGGCATTAACTGAAAAGTGGAGTGACTACAACTAACTTTATTTGGGCGGAGCATCAGTATATATACATTCTATTTCAGTGAAGTGCGGCACAAACATTCAAACACTAATATGGAATGACATACTTCACTTAGGCATTAACTGAAAAGTGGAATGATTGCAACTAAATTGATTTGGACGGAACATCAGTATGTATACATTCCATTTCAGTCAAGTACAGCACAAAAATTCAAGCACGATGATAAAAGGACATACAGGCATAAAAAAGGTTAAGAATGCGAAGGAGAACCATAAGGAAATAATAAAAGAACAATATATAA
>NC_090747.1:49679009-49691509 GCF_036898095.1 Palaemon carinicauda | reverse complement strand
TTTCGGCTTTATAATGACATAGGGAAAAAGTTTAAATTCCAAAATTTGAAGATAAAATATATCTTCCACGAAAATTATCTCTTCCACTAAAAGGTAATCTCAGCAACTCATCGCAGAAAATTCATTTTTTTCTTTTTATACAAAAGCTGAAACGCTGAGTATAAAATTTTCCCCTGATGAGATCATGAGTGAAATTATTCTGAAGGTCTTTTGTCTGGTGATGATTTACACCGCGAGAAATTGTATGTTCCGCTCTATATTATTGCTTGCGGCCATATGGCTATCTAAATAATTAGAAAATTATTATTTTTGGAGGTGGACTAAATGGTTCCTAGAATGATTCACACCTCCAAATGAAAATTTCAGGGAATGATGCGAAACATAATTTTTCTGTTCCTGCCTAATTCCATGATAATATCTACAATTGAAAAAACACAGCTATCATGTAGACTTTTAAATATGATATTAAATGTAGCAACATTACACTGAACTTCCTGTTAGTGAGCGACATCACCGAGGAACAATGTCGATCTCATAAAGAAATATCCGTCATAAGTTCCAGTTGTATTATGATATATTTGCAGTCGTGGTAGCGAAATGGGCAACCGAAATCCTTTTTGCAATTATGATATATTTACTATTGTCCGGACATCATTCATGGAAAGTTGTGATACCTATGTTACTTATGTATTCATTTCTCCCAAATTTAACATTCAAACAACAGAGGCAAGTTTCAACTAATACTGGTAAGCATAATTTAAAACTAGATTCTCCGATCCGACATTTTTTAACTGAGCTATACAAATCAGAAGTATCTTATTGTAAATAGCCTTTCCAACATTTATATACAATATTTTCACTCTTACCCCTCACAGAAAGTATCGGATCATTTCTCAAAGTCCATTGGATCAGTATATTTGGGTAAAACTAAACATAAAACTTTGCACAGATTATTTTTGTGGTTCTTTTTCCTCAGAAAATTTCCTTTTGTTCCGTTATTTATCATTTTAAACATATTAAAAGAACAATTTTCCCAATATTCATTACATTTTGATTACTCAGATTAAAGTTTTAACGCTACAAAACTACGGTATGTAGTGATAATAAAACTACTGTAGCCATTTTATTCCTATGAGTTCATTTACCACTGACTGTTATGACCATTCAAGAGAGACTCATCTTGAAAATACTTAAAAAAATTTCCTTTGAAAGGCTTCCATTACCATTAATAACAGGAACTTTCTCTCTGGATATCTACATCAAGAGTTATACAATGGAAATCGAAGGCAAAAATTATGCACATTTCTTTAAGTTACCGAATATAAGCATAAAAATAAACTACTTACCAGACAGGAACTCTGGACTCCACTATTTTTCTTTTGCCAAATGTAGTTTCGTGATATCCCAGGGATCTAAGACTCTGCCGTTAAATTGAAGATTTCTAATCAATATATACTTACCATTTACCAATTGATTGTCAACTTTTTTTATGTAGGTTATAATCTCCTGAAGCCGTGAGATCCCTTTTTGATAAACTTCATTCAGGTTTGACTGTCTATAGCATAATTCCTAAATAGGATAAAAAAATAAGTTTCTATAATAATAAACATTAATATTTTGAGAGAAAAAAAAACGTTCAATCGTTTTTCACATCAAATGTATTAAATAAATTTTAGATGGAAAGAATTTTCATCGGAAACAATAACTAACAGAAAGCAAAATTATGGATATTATAGATATTACTTCTAGTACAAGGAAAGAAGTACCCTTCTAGAAACCTAAAACAGAAAAAAAAGGCTACAATAGAAAAAAAAATCATCCAAATAGAAGTGACTTTACAGAAAGTTCAAAATAATTTACATCCTTATGAAAATAATTTCTAATCTAAAGATTTTTTTTTTTTTTTTTACATTAAGCATAGCTAAACTAAAATAATAGTAGATATAATTTATACCCACAGAATAGAAATTGGTAAAATTTAAGAATGTAAATATGATTATTCACTTATAGGTTTTTTCAACAATAAAGTAAAAAAGGATCTATAAAAAGTTTACCTTTTCTATCACCATCTACAGAGTATCACAAAATGAGAATGATTTTTCAATTTCTATATCTGCTGTTATTAAACATAGATTTTCATAAAGCCAATCCTATAAGATTCGTCATAGATTATCTGATGTATGAATAACTTCCGAGACCCTTCATATTGAAAACAGACAGTAAGATAATGAGAATTAAAAAAGTAATCCCATATTGAAGAAAATATAATTCTGTATTGCGTAAATAGAAATGAAGAATTCGGAAAAAAATATATTCTAAAACAAGGGCTTTTAAATCTCAGGGAGCCTTGCCTGACTTGAATAAAGACAGGCAAGGAAAGCAGGATATTTTTTCTTCCACTCTTTGTCAAGTTAAGGATATAGTAGAACAGAAGATTTAAGGGGGATGAACGAATTAGTGGTTTAGAAGATAGGAAAAGGCTCCAGTTCCAATGGGCTGAAGATTGGATCGTCAGAAAAAAAGGAAGAGGAGAAATAAAACATAAAAAACGAATCCAAAGATAGAATATCATCTTATAAGGTTACATTGATCATTTTCTTCACAGAATAAATATTGCACGTCTAAATTTATCAAAATCGATTGTGGTTTGGCAAGGACCAAGGAGCAGTGAGTCTCAGTAGTTGAAATTAAAAATTATACATTTTTTTTTCTATATTGTAGAGAAAAAAATAACGTTATAATTTAATATGAATATAATGAATTGCAACTTTAGTTTATAAGTTCCATTGACCTACATACAAATTTAGGAGCTCTGTGTTATGCGATCATAGACAAATGGTCAGTAATACCACCTAAATGATTGTCAGAGTTTATGAGAAAACCAAGACTTATGATTAGAATCTCTTGATATTCCTTTTGAAATTGAATGAACTGGATTGTGATTACCAATGCGTATAATGATGTTTATGAGTATGTAGTACTGTATATACAAATATTCCTTATTTTGAATGTTTAGTGACCTAAGATATTGAAAGAAGAAATTTATTCAACATTCAGAATAAAATAAGTATAATGATTTTGAGGGACTGAACCGTGGCTCTGGAATTACTTTCATCCCAGTACATTTAGTCATCAAATAACGCATTCCAACGTTTACTAGATAGTTCAGTAAATCCCTCACTTATTAAAGAAGTTTTTATTAAAGATTTTTTTTTCTTTTTAATCTACAGTATTTTGCTGGCTATCAGAATTTGGATATTTCTATAACGCACGTCGTTTATAAATATAATTTAGAACAAGTCGATATGTGAGTACATAACACATATACACCTATTAATTTTTTGGGCATTATTTTTTAATTTAAAAAAATGGGGGAACTATAGATGTATATATGACCTATACGTGTTTGCAATTTTGAATTTCGGATATGATTTTTCTTGGGTTTAAATTTAATTCAGAATGAAACATGTTTTCTGTGCAAACTTGTATCAAAGTTTAAAATTTTGGATAGTGATGATATTCAGTTTGTATACTTCTTTTGTCGTGCTTATTACGCGAATATATAACTTTTGAATAGACACATTCTTTAAAAGGGAAACTTATATTGATGTCAATCCCTTGAGGCAATATTCTGTTTTAAGATATATTCTCTCTCAATGTCATTATGAGCAAAATGTTGATGCAATAGGTAATGAGAAATATTATTCAAATACGTTATCCTCGCCACAGTTAATAGTATTAGTTGTGAAAGAGGTATTTCTATCAAATTTACCACCAAGAAAAATACATAACAATTTTCTAAAGGAAATGCCTCTCAAGCAATTACACAAAGGAAACGTATAAACCAAAATATGATGAAAAAAGAAGGTCTATTGTTGTATGGTAATACTGTTTATCTCTATGTGCATGGATTACAATATATATATAGATATATATATATATATATATATATATATATATATATATATATATATATATATATATATATATATATATATATATATATATATATATATATATATATATATAGATGTTGCAAGGATGTTGCAAGGACAACCCCCACACCCTTGAATCACACTTACTGACAATGGTCTCCACAAAACAAACTTTCCCCTTACGTAATCTACAACCAGACTCTTAGACAAAAAGGACGAAATAAACAAAACATAACATAACCTTAAAACTATATATTTCTTACTAACTATAATAAATCCAACCAAAACCATCCACATTCAAAGTAATCACTTAAAACTAATCGTAAACTTGAACACTAAATATAAATAAAACGTATTACCATTCAAATAAACACAAAACCACTAACAAAACTTAAATCAACCGCACAACCAATATGTAATAATTATATATACCGTATATAATTCTGAGGGACACTTTCGTCCACACACTGCCAACTGTCTTTCATGGCAACTACCACAGCTTTGTGGTCAATAATCCACTGTGTGGCAAATTGCCACCACTGCCTCCCTAATTGGGGTCCTGGATGTCATCATCGTCATCATCATCATCATCATCATCATCCGAAAATTCCTTCTTACAGCCAAGTCGTTACCAATTATATCCAAATCTAAAATAGCAGTCAGTTCCAAGTCCCTTATAACAAGCCAGGTCATCAATCAAAATTCAAAATATCTCTCTCTCAAAGGGGGAATCATGGCTTTTGAAATATATAAACACTTTCTCGCTGGTCGAAAAATGATATAAAATATAATCCAGCATTCACAAACGAACTGTCTCAAGCTGCAGTCAAATAAAAAAAGCATTCGCTCCAAAACATTCACCACTGTCGTAACCTAACTAAAAATGTAAACAAACAATCTCATTTAAACCAACAGTCTTTCTCACCACAAACGATCGTTAACCTAACTACTTTCGCTCGCTAACACAATATCTCTCTCTCTCTCTCTCTCTCTCTCTCTCTCTCTCTCTCTCTCTCTCTCTCTCTCTCACAGGATTTGGCAAAAACAAAAAATAAAATAAAGCAAAAATAAATCCTCCACATTCCTCCTCCCTTACTTTGCCAAATCCTTCTCTCGCAACATTTACATTATTTTTTTCATAACCCAGTCGCAGTCGGGAACGGGACCTCTACTCCGAGTAACTGGGCCTCCATATACTCTCTCATTCACTTCTTTATCACAATCATTCGCTACATTAACACTATTCTTATCTAAATCCCTATCATCTAATATATTATGTACAATCATATCTACCTCGTTCTCATCTGGCCCTATAATTACACTCATTTCTGTAAACAGTTCATCCATTTCATCAAAAACATTCTCAACTTTAGTAAAAAATTCATTCATGCTACTAATCATTCTCCTATCTCTCACTCTCGCATTCGTCATCCTTTCTTTTACATCACCTAGGGAAAAGCCACACACACTATAGGTATCATTCATACTCAGCCATGATTCATCTGTATTAACACATTTATCTTCCATATACACTTGCACATTTACACCCTTGTCATACTTATTCGTATTCTTACCTATACCTATAAATTTCCCTTGCACTTTCTCCTCACTTAAAACTTTCAAACGCCTCTTTTTCCTATATTCAACTAACACTAATTGCTTATTTTCCAGCCCTAACTTCTCATGCATACCAGATTCATACTTACTTATTTCCAACCAATTATTCATCCCATTCTCACAAACATTAATCCTATTCCTTCCACACACACAGGAGGACTCACCCAGCTGAACCCTCTCACACTCTAGTTTCCCGAACATCCTGGCTGATTTACTCCTTTCTTCCTACATACCCTAGCTACATGCCCATCTGCACCACATTCAGTACACTTACCCCGTGGCTCCTTGCACATTCTAGCATAATGACCATCCTTACCACAATTACCGCAAATCACATTTGTACGATTACTCCGACATCCACTCGGTATGTGCCCAGTCATACCACACCGATAACATTTTATCCCTTTCTCTTTCTTGCACTCACTAATTCTATGCCCTACCTCACCACATCCAAAACAAGCACCTAGAGCCCATCTACATTCATTCTTCTTATGTCCTACTTTCCCACATCTATAACACTTCTCTTCACGGATACAACTACCTGACCTATCTTGCGGCGCACTAGCACTCCTATCCCTCCAAACCTGATTCCCTTGCCTAAACCCTTCATTTGTCCTTACAGGTATTCCCACATTACTCGCCCTAACACTCCCATCTACTACACTATCAGCTACCCTCATCGGTCCTCTCATAACAGCATCTCTAAAACTAACAAATTCTGGCACACTTTCCTCCATTCCAGTTCTTACACTCACAGATTTACTTTCTTTCATACATCTATCCAACTCGTAATCCTCAACTATCTCTAAAATATCATCCCATGTCAATCTTTCTTTCGTCCACCTCATTTTCTCCTTCCGTTTCAAATTAACAAACAAAGCAACATTCTCGGGTACAGTAGCCAAAAACTTCTTCATTAACTCCTTATTCTCATTTATGCCTTCATCCCCATACTTCTTCCTAGCTAACGTTTCCAACCTACATACGTACATTGATATCGCTTCTCCTGCATTCATCCGTGCTTCATCAAAATCATTCTTACGCTTATACTTAACACTCCCTTTCATACGTTTTACCTGCTCAATTATCCTCTTTTTCACACTTTCATAATCAACGTCCCCTACACTCATTATCACTCCATACATCGTCAACAAATACCCAGTCAAATATTCTCCTAACTCCCTAGCCCAAACTCTTTTACTATCACCATACTTATCCTGACAATACCTCTCATACTCCTTGAAAAAATCATATACATCCCTACTGCTATGCTCATTGAACCTTTCACACCGAGGTACCTCTCTCATAAACACAGTCTTACACACATCACGTTCATTCTCACTGCCATCATCACTGTCTACTCCCTTGTTACCTTCTTCCTCATTTGAATATAATGAATCCACTTCCACACTTAAATTCCTATCCTTAACCATTCCCTTCTTACCCTTTTTCTTACTTACCACTTTCAACCATTCACGATCGCCCTTGCTATCAGCCTGATACTTTTTCTTCTCTTTCTTCACATCACTTTTACCTTTCCTTTCATCTTTCCTCTCACCTTTCTGTTCATCCTTACTATGCCTAATTCCCTTATCTTCAATATCACCATCACTATTACTACTATCACTATCACTTCCTTTACCATTATCACCTACCTTAACCTTCTCTTCCACTACCACCCCATTACCCGAAGCTGAGGACACTCCTCCGACTGCACCTTCACCCATTACAGTTTTCATTATCCCCATGACTTGCCCCATCATATCTTCCATTCGTTTCACCATTCGTTCTTCATTCTCTCGCATCCTCATCTCAACACCCTCTTCCACTCTCTCTACAGTTCCCTGAATTTCCCTCAGTTTCCTATGCATCTCCTCATTCTCACACCTTAACCACTTATTCTCTTGCAACAACTTCTCCTCACGCTCCTTACTCAGCCGCAATTCCTCCTTCAAAACCCTTAACTATTCTTCCATTTTTCATCAACCTGTTCTTCAGCCTTAAATCTAATTCCTAATCCTATCAGTCCTTCGTCCAAGAGTCCAGCTTCAATCCCACCTCGGCAGTCCCTGTTCGGGCGCAAAAATAATGTGGCGGGATGTTGCAAGGACAACCCCCACACCCTTGAATCACACTTACTGACAATGGTCTCCACAAAACAAACTTTCCCCTTATGTAATCTACAACCAGACTCTTAGACAAAAAGGACGAAATAAACAAAACATAACATAACCTTAAAACTATATATTTCTTACTAACTATAATAAATCCAACCAAAACCATCCACATTCAAAATAATCATTTAAAACTAATCGTAAACTTGAACACTAAATATAAATAAAACGTAATACCATTCAAATAAACACAAAACCCCTAACAAAACTTAAATCAACCGCACAACCAATATGTAATAATTATATATACAGTATATAATTCTGAGGGACACTTTCGTCCACACACTGATAACTGTCTTTTATGGCAACTACCACAGCTTTGTGGTCAATAATCCACTGTGTGGCAAATTGCCACCACTGCCTCCCTAATTGGGGTCCTGGATGTCATCATCGTCATCATCATCATCATCATCATCATCATCATCATCATCCGAAAATTCCTTCTTACAGCCAAGTCGTTACCAATTATATCCAAATCTAAAATAGCAGTCAGTTCCAAGTCCCTTATAACAAGCCAGGTCATCAATCAAAATTCAAAATCTCTCTCTCAAAGGAGGAATCACGGCTTTTGAAATACATAAACACTTTCTCGCTGGTCGAAAAATGATATAAAATATAATCCAGCATTCACAAACGAACTGTCTCAAGCTGCAGTCAAATAAAAAAAGCATTCGCTCTGAAACATTCACCACTGTCGTAACCTAACTAAAAAATGTAAACAAACAATCTCATTTAAACCAACAGTCTTTCTCACCACAAATGATCGTTAACCTAACTACTTTCGCTCGCTAACACAATATCTCTCTCTCTCTCTCTCTCTCTCTCTCTCTCTCTCTCTCTCTCTCTCTCTCTCTCTCTCACAGGATTTGGCAAAAACAAAAAATAAAATAAAGCAGAAATAAATCCTCCACATTCCTCCCCCCTTACTTTGCCAAATCCTTCTCTCGCAACACTTACATTATTTTTTTCATAACCCAGTCGCAGTCGGGAACGGGACCTCTACTCCGAGTAACTGGGCCTCCATATACTCTCTCATTCACTTCTTCTTTATCACAATCATTCGCTACATTAACACTATTCTTATCTAAATCCCTATCATCTAATATATTATGTACAATCATATCTACCTCGTTCTCATCTGGCCCTATAATTATACTCATTTCTGTAAACAGTTCATCCATTTCATCAAAAACATTCTCAACTTTAGTAAAAGATTCATTCATACTACTAATCATTCTCCTATCTCTCACTCTCGCATTCGTCATCCTTTCTTTTACATCACCTAAGGAAAAGCCACACACACTATAGGTATCATTCATACTCAGCCATGATTCATCTGTATTAACACATTTATCTTCCATACACACTTGCACATTTACACCCTTGTCATACTTATTCGTATTCTTACCTATACCTATAAATTTCCCTTGCACTTTCTCCTCACTTAAAACTTTCAAACGCCTCTTTTTCCTATATTCAACTAACACTAATTGCTTATTTTCCAGCCCTAACTTCTCATGCATACCAGATTCATACTTACTTATTTCCAACCAATTATTCATCCCATTCTCACAAACATTAATCCTATTCCTTCCACACACACAGGAGGACTCACCCAGCTGAACCCTCTCACACTCTAGTTTCCCGAACATCCTGGCTGATTTACTCCTTTCTTCCTACATACCCTAGCTACATGCCCATCTGCACCACATTCAGTACACTTACCCCGTGGCTCCTTGCACATTCTAGCATAATGACCATCCTTACCACAATTACCGCAAATCACATTTGTACGATTACTCCGACATCCACTCGCTGTGCCCAGTCATACCACACCGATAACATTTTATCCCTTTCTCTTTCTTGCACTCACTAATTCTATGCCCTACCTCACCACATCCAAAACAAGCACCTAGAGCCCATCTACATTCATTCTTCTTATGTCCTACTTTCCCACATCTATAACACTTCTCTTCAAGGATACAACTACCTGACCTATCTTGCGGCGCACTAGCACTCCTATCCCTCCAAACCTGATTCCCTTGCCTAAACCCTTCATTTGTCCTTACAGGTATTCCCACATTACTCGCCCTAACACTCCCATCTACTACACTATCAGCTACCCTCATCGGTTCTCTCATAACAGCATCTCTAAAACTAACAAATTCTGGCACACTTTCCTTCATTCCAGTTCTTACACTCACAGATTTACTTTCTTTCATACATCTATCCAACTCGTAATCCTCAACTATCTCTAAAATATCATCCCATGTCAATCTTTCTTTCGTCCACCTCATTTTCTCCTTCCGTTTCAAATTAACAAACAAAGCAACATTCTCGGGTACAGTAGCCAAAAACTTCTTCATTAACTCCTTATTCTCATTTATGCCTTCATCCCCATACTTCTTCCTAGCTAACGTTTCCAACCTACATACGTACATTGATATCGCTTCTCCTGCATTCATCCGTGCTTCATCAAAATCATTCTTACGCTTATACTTAACACTCCCTTTCATACGTTTTACCTGCTCAATTATCCTCTTTTTCACACTTTCATAATCAACGTCCCCTACACTCATTATCACTCCATACATCGTCAACAAATACCCAGTCAAATATTCTCCTAACTCCCTAGCCCAAATTCTTTTACTATCACCATACTTATCCTGACAATACCTCTCATACTCCTTGAAAAAATCATATACATCCCTACTGCTATGCTCGTTGAACCTTTCACACCGAGGTACCTCTCTCATAAACACAGTCTTACACACATCACGTTCATTCTCACTGCTATCATCACTGTCTACTCCCTTGTTACCTTCTTCCTCATTTGAATATAATGAATCCACTTCCACACTTAAATTCCTATCCTTAACCATTCCCTTCTTACCCTTTTTCTTACTTACCACTTTCAACCATTCACGATCGTCCTTGCTATCAGCCTGATACATTTTCTTCTCTTTCTTCACATCACTTTTACCTTTCCTTTCATCTTTCCTCTCACCTTTCATTTCATCCTTACTATGCCTAATTCCCTTATCTTCAATATCACCAATACTATTACTACTATCACTATCACTTCCTTTACCATTATCACCTACCTTAACCTTCTCTTCCACTACCAACCCATTACCCGAAGCTGAGGACACTCCTCCGACTGCACCTTCACCCATTATAGTTTTC
This sequence comes from Palaemon carinicauda, assembly GCF_036898095.1. Classification (NCBI taxonomy): domain Eukaryota; kingdom Metazoa; phylum Arthropoda; class Malacostraca; order Decapoda; family Palaemonidae; genus Palaemon; species Palaemon carinicauda. Next base: position 49,680,597 of record NC_090747.1, on the reverse strand, counting down.
ATCATCCCCATGACTTGCCCCATCATATCTTCCATTCGTTTCTCCATTCGTTCTTCATTCTCTCGCATCCTCATCTCAACACCCTCTTCCACTCTCTCTACAGTTCCCTAAATTTCCCTCAGTTTCCTATGCATCTCCTCATTCTCACACCTTAACCACTTATTCTCTTGCAACAACTTCTCCTCACGCTCCTTACTCAGCCGCAATTCCTCCTTCAAAACCCTTAACTGTTCTTCCATTTTTCATCAACCTGTTCTTCAGCCTTAAATCTAATTCCTATTCCTATCAGTCCTTCTTCCAAGAGTCCAGCTTCAATCCCACCTCGGCAGTCCCTGTTCGGGCGCAAAAATAATGTGGCGGGATGTTGCAAGGACAACCCCCACACCCTTGAATCACACTTACTGACAATGATCTCCACAAAACAAACTTTCCCCTTACGTAATCTACAACCAGACTCTTAGACAAAAAGGACGAAATAAACAAAACATAACATAACCTTAAAACTATATATTTCTTACTAACTATAATAAACCCAACCAAAACCATCCACATTCAAAGTAATCACTTAAAACTAATCGTAAACTTGAACACTAAATATAAATAAAACGTATTATCATTCAAATAAACACAAAACCACTAACAAAACTTAAATCAACCGCACAACCAATATGTAATAATTATATATACCGTATATAATTCTGAGGGACACTTTCGTCCACACACTGCCAACTGTCTTTCATGGCAACTACCACAGCTTTGTGGTCAATAATCCACTGTGTGGCAAATTGCCACCACTGCCTCCCTAATTGGGGTCCTGGATGTCATCATCGTCATCATCATCATCATCATCCGAAAATTCCTTCTTACAGCCAAGTCGTTACCAATTATATCCAAATCTAAAATAGCAGTCAGTTCCAAGTCCCTTATAACAAGCCAGGTCATCAATCAAAATTCAAAATCTCTCTCTCAAAGGAGGAATCACAGCTTTTGAAATATATAAACACTTTCTCGCTGGTCGAAAAATGATATAAAATATAATCCAACATTCACAAACGAACTGTCTCAAGCTGCAGTCAAATAAAAAAAGCATTCGCTCTGAAACATTCACCACTGTCGTAACCTAACTAAAAAATGTAAACAAACAATCTCATTTAAACCAACAGTCTTTCTCACCACAAACGATCGTTAACCTAACTACTTTCGCTCGCTAACACAATATCTCTCTCTCTCTCTCTCTCTCTCTCTCTCTCTCTCTCTCTCTCTCTCTCTCTCACACACAGGATTTGGCAAAAACAAAAAATTAAATAAAGCAAAAATAAATCCTCCACAACGTGTTTGCAATTTTGAATTTCGGGTATGATTTTTCTTGGGTTTAAATTTCATTCAGAATGAAACACGTTTTCTGTGCAAACTTGTATCAAAGTTTAAAATTTTGGATAGTGATGATATTCAGTTTGTATACTTCTTTTGTCGTGCTTATTACGCGAATATATAACTTTTGAATAGACACATTCTTTAAAAGGGAAACTTATATTGATGTCAATCCCTTGAGGCAATATTCTGTTTTAAGATATATTCTCTCTCAATG
>NC_090747.1:49664241-49678509 GCF_036898095.1 Palaemon carinicauda | reverse complement strand
ATAACATTTTCAATTACAAAGCCTGCATCCAATGAGAATCTGGTTCGAGTTAATAAATTGTCACAAATTTATTTCAGGTAAGTGATATTATCATCAATGCCATCGAATGTTCCTTAAACACGAAATATCACTGGATGGTTAGCTGTATTAAACTCTTAGGTGGCTTCCTTTGTTTAACTTCATTAGAAACCACGATAAACATCGAACACTAAGAGTATTAATTTGAAATATATTAAAATTCAATATTTACCGCACACAAGTTATGGACACACCTAGAAGCAATAATTTGCAACATACCAATTAAACATCCTTGAAAAGAAGGAAAAAAATCGTGAGGATATTCTAAACATATTGTTGTGTCATAGACTAAAGTTAAACTTTTAAACGCTTAGATATTGATTAAGTGTTATAATCATCGAAATAAAATCATCCATCTTACAAAACAGTATAAATTTATTTTAAAGCTACTTTAAATAATGACAAACAGCAAAAATGCAGGAAAAAAAACGTGCTAAAGAAATGTCTATGTATATATATACTATATATATATATAAGTACATAATATATATATATATACCAGTATATATATATATGTATAGTATATAGTTATATATATATATATATTTATATATATACACACACACACACACACATATAATATATATATATACACACATAGTATATATATATATATATATATGTATATGTATATATATATTAATATATTAATTATATATAATATATATATATAGTATATATATATATGCTGTGTTTGTTTGTGTGTAGTTATATGTGTAAATTTTTATGTTAAAAAAAGGCGAATTTATTCTTGCCGCTCTCCTTTGTCCTGACGAGGGGCTAGGGGTGCCAATGCCTACCTTCCAATATTTTCCACTATATAATGCAGACTCCCCTATGGCTGCTACCTGAACAAATGAAAAATATATCGCTTCAGGACACACATGAAGTTAAAGTGTTTCTATAATATATATATTGAATAATCCTTAATAATGAAGATATAGGTATCAATAAGAGATACAAATAGCTGATAATTATTCTAATTTGAACTAGAATCTTCTAAGAATAAATGAAAGGTAATTTCACTGAAGTAAATCATAAAGTTAGAATTTAGATTCCCTTTGATTGTGTATTAGATTAGGAAACATCATTTCATAAGGATGGAAGTTTAAAAGTATTCATTTGATCGCAAGAGATGGCTGTTTTTTTTTTTTTTAATTTAATATGCTTGCAGTAAAACTACAAAGGATTTTACTTTTTTGAAGTGTGATTTGATTTCTTCCTAATGAATAATAATTACAGAATATACGATATGGCCTTTGCCAGTTTTTAGAACATATATTCATATGGAAGATATTCCTATCCAATCTTGTCTTGCACAAACATATGTCAAAAACTGCATTATTCACATTGATTTCAACAATAATTCCTCTCTCTCTCTCTCTCTCTCTCTCTCTCTCTCTCTCTCTCTCTCTCTCTATGTTCGAAATATGTAATATAACAAAAGTACTTTAACCATAGATTTTTTTTTCTTTTCGTAAATGGGGGAAAAATTCAAGCGAAAAGAAGACACTGTTCGCTGAAGAGATAATGCTTTCTACTGTGGAGCTATATTCCTTTATAACAAAAAGGATTTATTGTGCACCAAATAGTCTGTATATCCACAAATGGTTGATATTTTTCCCAAGAATCATAAGAATATTTTTTTTTTATATGTATGTGCAAATCCTTATTTGATTTCATATCTACATAAATGATTAAGTCTCCCCCATACGATATCTGTATTCATTCTATTTAATCCAAATACTCGTGGTTACTGGTGAACGGCAGTATGGTGTTTATTTTTAGGTAAAACGATTATAACCTTTTTATTTACTGTTATTTTTCATATAAAAAGAGATATGCGGCTTACCTTGTGGCATTCTCTAGGCCCTTTATTAGTGACCTATAGACCTTAAACTTTCAAAATCAAAACTATATTACATCGCACAAAAGCCTGTGGTAACTATTAGCTTTTTGAATTTTATATTTAATTTCCCTTCACACTAGTACTATTGAAAATATTAGTCAAGTTCGTATGAATTGATTTGCAATAGCAACAAAAGGGTCTTTCTTGATAGCATCGCCCTCCCATCATTAGGCTTTGCTGAAAGTTTAGGCAATAATTTCTGTTTTATCAATAAAGAAAATTTATGTTATCATTTCAAGTTATTTTTTCATATAAAAATTTAAACGTCATATATTCTATTTGTTATATAAATATATTTCATGAAGCACATGATGTGACGAATAGGGTTTTTCTAAGGATGTTATAATTTACTTCAATGATGACTGCGGAATTGTACAAGGGTATTCATCATTAACGTTAAAACTATTAGCGTTATTTACCAGAGGTTTTCAGGAAAGTGAGCTACGAAAAATGAAATAGTGTTTCAAAATAAGCAAGAAATACTTTATATGAGGGCTTTATAGAAACTTATTAGGATAGCCTGAATATAATGAGGCTAGGTGAAGAGCTCAATGTTCCACAGTTAAATGTAACTCTATTTAATATAGTATTCTTTGGTGCTTGTTTTTAGAGCTGGCTAATATATTCTTTCATTAAGAATTATTCCAACCTAAAATTTGGTTGTCTTTTCAAAAAATCTTGGGAGGCAAAAACCAATATATAATTTACTTTGAAAATAATATGAGAAAACAAATCCTACTCGTTCACAAAGCATACCTGTGTATGAGTCAAAATCAGGCAAATCATTTTTTTTTTCTTTTTTTGGGGGAGGTGGGGGGGGGGGGGGGGCTATATTATCATATCAGGAATTAACATGAAATGTTCTTTCTTCCACAATACCTTTCATAATGAGCCAAACATTTTCTTCTCAGAAAGGTTATAGGGCACTGATTAATTGATTTAGACAAAACTGAAAAATCTTTATAATTACACATTTACATAAAAACTCAAACCATTAGCACTCCCCCCACTTTCGGGGCATCACGTTAATACTTATTTCTTTCATTTTTATTGTCAAATAAACTATCTCAATGCTGTTGCTAATTATTAATCATAAAATATTTAATCGTAGGTAAAAAAAAAATAATTTCAGGGAACGGGGAGGCCTTCTTGGGTAGCAACTCAGCTTCAGCATTCTTGGCCATTGAATCTACCTTGTCATTTCCAGACCACACCTACGTCTGCTGGAACCCAACAAAATCAAACTGTTTATACCTTTTTATACCAATAATTAAAAGCCACTCTAAAATCTTTAAAACTAAAGGATTATGGAAATTACAAACTTCTAAAGCTTGTAGGCCACTTCTTTCTCCTCATCTTTGTAATGCTATTTCCTCGATAGCGGTTAGTATGCCGTATAGTTTGGCCGTGAATACGGGGAACTGTTAGAGGAAGTGCAACTCTATAATTAAAGTCCTTAATAAATACTCCAAATCCAACGTCAGCATCGGATTTGGAGCCATCAGAAGGTACAAAACTCGATTCCCTATGTTCTGCAACACGTTCCATAAAGAGAGACCTGGATTCTATGTCAGTCATATTCTTATATCCTCCAATAAAATATTTACAAAAAGATACCTGTTGGTAATTTCCATGAAGCGTTTGATAATACCTTAAATGGAAGCAGCTTAGTTCTAACTGTATCAAGACTATCTATCAGTTGCTTTACCCGAAAACAATGAGGGAATTTGGAGTGGCATATCAAAGAATATTGAGTGCTTTACAAAGCTTGCAGTCTGACAAGCTAAAGAATTAGGAAGCCTTTGTAACCTAAACCAATACCGGAGAATAGAAAACTTTCTATAAAGGTCTAACGGCAATTCTCCAGCGTCAACAAGGAGGCTCGTAATAGGCGAAGAACTGACTAATGTTTTACAAGATGGGATTATCTATAGTGTTTCACAAATGGACGCCTTCTTCCAGAATTTACAGCCTCGATGCCCATATTGAATTGATAAAGGATGGAAATGTAAGGGATTTGCATGTAACAGTTTGTTTGGTCAATAGAACAAGATTTGCTTTCAGAACAATGGTTCGTTTTCTAGTCTCTGGTTGTATGGGATAAAGTGACAATACCAACTATTGTAAGAGCATGGATCATTTTTATAAATATTTCATTCATAACATTTTCTTAACCTAATCAAAAGAACATGTAGTATATATATATAATATAATATATATAAATACTTATATTATTTATATCTATATATGAATATATATATATATATACTAGTATATATGTATGTTATACATATATTATATATCTATATATATATATATATGTACTAATATATATATATATATAGTATATACATATATACTAGATATATATTTTTTTATCAATTTTACTTTGATTTTAAGGTAAGAGTAAAAATCATTAATCTGCTATCGGGCTTACACGTTTTGAGATGTATGCAAATATGAAAAAATAAAAAAAAATTCCTATATGCCAACGTATGTGTTCATGAATAAAAGGTCAAAAGTGTGGGTGTCATTGAATAACTTTCATAGCTCTTAATAATTCAGTTTATAACGCACACATTGGCTGAATAAATAAAATCATATTTGTTTGTAGTTTTTATTTTCTGATTAAGGTTGCCATTATAGATATGATTTGTTTCATTTCTAAAATAATAAAGAATATATACTGTACATTTAACTGTATCTCCTTTTTTTTATTAATAGCTATTTTGGGGTGAGGTCTCTGCTTCATAACATTTGTGTTTATCAATATAACGAGTTAATCATAGTTGTCTGGCCTGAAAAACCATAGATTCATACGAAATCACCTGTATGATCTCAGCTCCATTGGAGCCTCAATTTTCGTAATTGGAGATGAAATCGCTGTGCATATGATTTCCAAACCCTTAGCAGCTTCTCATTTTTTTTTTTTTTTCAATATTTGAAATATGATCTGTGGTAAACAATTCGTTTTGATTTCTGAATTCTCTAAACTATAAACATTTCTTTTCACTTTTTGTTCTGCATTTTTGCTGTTTTGCATTACTTAAGGCAGTTTGAAAATTAATTGATACTGTTTAGTAAGATGGATGATTTTATTTCGTCAATATTTAAGCGTTTAAAAGTTTAACTTTAGTCTAATGACCAACAATATGGTTAGAATATCTCAAGATTTGTTTTCCTTCTTTTCAAGGATGTTCAACTGGTAAGTTACAAATTGTTGCTTTGAATTCTTCTAGGTGTGTCCTTCATAACTTGTCTGGGGAAAATGTCGATTTATAATCGAATATTTCAAATCAATATTCATAGTATTTGATATTATATATAATGAAGTTAAACAAAGGGAGCCACCCAAGAAGTCAATACAGTTACCATACAGTGATATTTCGTATATGAGGAATATTTGATGCACTGATGATTATATGACGGACTTGAAATAAATTCGTGACATTTTAATTACTCGAACATGATTTTAATTGGATGCAACTTTTTAATTCAAAATGTTGCATTCATCAAATTATGGGGAAAAATAATATACAGATTTAAGCAAAATGACACCAAACTACTTCAAAATTACTTTCGTTTCCCTCGTTGTATTAATCTATTCATGTATTTTGAATTCTTGAAAAATTATATACGATATATTATTATTATTATTATTATTATTATTATTATTATTATTTATTATTATTATTATTATTATTATTATTATTATTATTATTATCATCTAAGCTACACCCATACTTGGAAAAGCAGGATGCTTTCAGTAAAAAATAGCCCATTAAAAATATGAAATACGAAGTAGATATACTACAATGGAAGTTATGAACAATTTATTCTAAGAAATATTAAAATCTTCGAAATATATCTTTCATATAAAAACTATAAAAAACTTTAAAAAGAAAGAAAAAAAGGGAAGAAAAATTAGAGTGGTGAGCCTTGGTGCGCCCTAAAAGCAGAACTCTACCTATAGGTCTCGAATTCTACTATATAATGTTTTATTAGCCTAATTTGGAGAGCCGTTTGAGACATTTGGAGATATTATAGCTCATGTGATATGAATAATATGAAAATTATAAGACCAAATGATTCAAATGATATGAATAATAACCGAAGTACAGGTTCATATGGTAAAAGATGGAACCAACTTATTGATTATGACTTCTATAGAAATTGAAATTCTTTTTTTTTTTTTCCTTTAAAATCTGACAGTTAAAAGGGAAACGTATGAGCTATGGCTCTGAAAATACCATTTATAGCACTTCTTTTTCAACGTTTATTTGGCAAAAACTTCGTAATTGTATCTTGCCTTAAAATTCTTCATGTTTTATTGAGATTTCTCTGACAGAATCGGAAACAGGTAGAAGACATAACATAAGCCGGAGTTGAAAAGAGCTCTTGCTTAATAATAGAGAAAAGAAGGGATTGTCATGACTTGAGCTTTGTCAGAATTCTGTGGATTTTAATGACATCAGTGAAAGTCCTAATTATATCAAAAGCATAAATTTCATTATTCGAAATGAAATTGTTTCTGCGTGCGGAAGCCTAATTCAACGCCTTTCAACCCAAGAGTACTATGTAGGTCTACAGTGATTTACCAATTCCCTTTTTAATTAACTTTTTAAAGCTATAAGGTTGAACCGATCCCTTCGCAGTAAGAGTACCATCAAATATTGATTATTGATCCAACTGTTGAGTTTACAATTGTACTTTTTTTTTTTATACAAATTCAAGATCAAAGTATGTAACACAGAAGTCGTTTAATCCAAATGTTACAGTTGTAAACTATCGTAATGTTTTCAATTGGTTACGCACTACGCTTCTGTGGCTTGTATAATCATATATATATATATATAGTATATATATACTATTTACACATTAGTATATAGTATATATATAAATATAGTATACTATACTATTATATATAACCTCGTAGTTAATTTCACGAGATTTACCTGCATTATAATAGCTATAATGTTTTTCTAACTCTCAACTGCCTTTCTCTTTTTATCAGATTCACTTTTTCAGACTTGAACAGAAGTCCATAGTGGTCGGTAATTGGAAGAAAACTACTACTATCGTTTCCAGAGGCCGTGTAATAGTGTTTTTTTTTTTTTTTTTTTTTTTTTTTTTTTTTTTTTTTTTTTTTTTTTTTTAAATAACTCCTTAAATAACTGATGGATTTCCATGATATCAAAGAAGGGAGTGCTTCATACAATGGCCTAATTTTGGGAAATACTGTGCATTGCCAATTACGTTTCATTAACTTTTTTGCTTAAGAAAATGAGGCTAAAGCCAGTCTTAGCCACCCACACATTCGCAAAAGTGATGACGTCACTCAGTGACGTTTTTATAACGTTTCTTCCCCTGTACCTCCCATCCCCCGAATTGTTAAACGCCTGTTTAACTCCATAGATAATTGTCATATGACCTGCCCCAAGCAATACGAAATTCTTTGTCAGTAAAGGTTCAGCATACCTGGTAATGTGATTCGTGACTTTAGACTTTACCTAAACACAAGACCAACGTTTTTATATCTTACCCACTCACTTACATTGAAGGTCAAGAATGAGACTTATGACAGGAGACAAAAGAAGCCATGCTAACCCTATACTTCGCACTTCAAGCGAGTGTTGGTAAAGCAATATAAATAAAGGTTTCTTTAGGTTAAACCGTAGGACTGATTCTCCCATACAACACAGGTTACTCGATACATCAATTGCCAGGAAGAAAATGTCAGAGAGCATTGTTTGATATAATTTATCACATCAATTTCACCAGAGAGAGTAGCTTGAATTCCTTAGAAGGTAGACTTCTAAAAGATGTTTCATATAAGGGCATTGACATCTGCCATTTGATAAATTTGGAAATCATATATATATATATATATATATATATGTGTGTGTGTGTGTGTGTGTGTGTTCATACATACATAAGATTTATTATATTCAACCTATAGTTTTATATATTTATTCACGTTATGAGTACCTGTACCTATTTTTGTTACTTAAAAGGTATGTGACAAATATCCCTTGCGACTTTGTCACTGGAATTATACCAGACTTCAATTAATGAACCAATCAACCTTACTTTGAGAAATCCATTGACATTGTCTACATACCAAGCTGATATACTCGTATCAAAGTATTCATTAGCTTTGCTTTTCCAAAATAATGTTATCACCAATTGCTTGAAACCATAGATTTATGAGGGATGAAAAAAAAGAAAAAGAAACAAGAAATGGACCACTTATAAATTTTACTCATCATCACTCTCAAGGAAAAAAAATGTTTTCTATTTCTACTGATGTTTTTATTTTATCTTTTTATTCTATTTTATTTTTTGTCGCAAATCTAAAATTTGTAGGAGTCCGAGTAGAATATCTCTCAGTGCGATTCCATACCCCTGTTTTAAACCTCTTCTATTATGTTTGATAATTTGTGTTAATCATCTAATCATTATCTACCACCATAAAACATTTTATTGCTCTTCCGGCTCATTTTATATGTGGAGTACACAGTCTTTCCTAACAGGGATTTACTCTGTAGCCTAATAGCAATGGGAATGAAGGAAAAAAAAGCAAGAAGGAAAGGGGGGGGGGGGGGGGTTACTAGGATAGCCATAGGTGTAAACACCGAAGGAGGGTTGGAGGGAACCTCTGCGTCACAGTTACGTGATTAAGTAACACTTCTTCGAAACGCTGTGAAGGAAGGGAAGAAGTTCCTCTTTTTTTTAAGAGTAAACGGGTTGATTAAGCACATCTGTCTATTCATTGTACCACCAAAAATTAGGCAAATGTTTGAAACATTCATTCCTGTAGTTTCATGGAAATTCATAAGCCGGTTTGTTAGATATTTGAGAAAATCACTATTACACGGCCTTTGGAAACGATAGTAGTCCACTGCAAAAAATATGTCTCAGACATGCCTTTTTAACTATCTTTTGTTAATGGTCTTCTGAGTAAACATAAAAGTAGAAAGAATTCTCACCAGTCCTTGAATGTAGAGATCAAACAGATTCAAGTGGAGGAAAATTTGGATTGGGAACAAGCGATGAGATAATCACCTTGGCCTAATGTCATTGGGGGAAGGAAGATTCCAATAGGATGACATCTCATTTAACTAGTTTCTTAGCCTTTCCTTTTTTACTAAATAACTATGATATTCTATGTTCTATGTTATATTTCTTTATAGTTTTTAACATCGCTGAACGATTTGGGGGATTTTTATTTGAATTATTTAAATATATATATATATATATATATATATGTATATATTATATATATATATATATGTATATGTATATATATATATATATATATATGTGTGTGTGTGTGTGTGTGTGTGTATTTATATGATAGATTTTGCACATTTAGAATTGTTTTCCATATTCAAAAACCGCTATATACTTTTTTGATACAATGATATATAATCTTTTCTATCGACACCGGGATCAGAGTTCAAGGTGATATCACTCAAACACAATAGCTTCCGACCAGCCTGAATTGAACCCTGATCCCACGAAACTTTTATTAGCAGTGACATGCCCCTTGGCCAGGAAGAAATGTGTAAAAGGCTATGGTAATTCTTCTGTATCTATATCAGTCTAATTCAGGTTTGTTGTGCTTAGAATTGAAATCAACCCATCTTCACCATCGTAGCTAATTAGTAGGTTTGTGACTTAGAATTAGATTATGTATAAAATTTGCACATTTATACGTGTTTTTCGTATATGAATAAGCCCTAACTTTTCGATACATTAATGTCTGGATTTTCTTACCGACCTCGGGATCAGAACCCCAAGGCGAAATCACTCAGAGACAAAAGCTAATGACTGGCCAGGAATCGAACCCTCGTCCAGGAAACTTGTACCTGTGAATTCGACAGGTACAAGTACAGTGGAATTGTCATTGATTTCTATCTTTCTTCGGGACCAAGTGGTATTTCACTGTTTGATAACAGATTCGCGGATCAGGGTTCGATTCCCGGCCGGTCAGAAGCTATTGTGTTTGCGTGATTTCCCCTGGGCTTCGATCACAAGGTTGATAAGAGAATCCACACGTTAAAGTATCACAAACATATGGCCTATTTATATATATATATATATATATATGTATATATATATATATATATATATGTGTGTATGTGTGTGTGTATACTTATACATACATATATATATATATATGTGTGTGTGTGTGGTGTGTGTGAGTGTGTGTATACTTATACATATATATATATATATATGCATGGATACTTATCTGGATAAAAATGTGGTTTTACATTTTATAATCTTCTTTTGTTTACATCTCATGATTATCTCTCTTTTAATGGGTTAAATCATAGATAAATATCAAAGAAATATCAGAAAAAAAATCAGTCATTATAGCTGAGAGAGAGAGAGAGAGAGAGAGAGAGGAGAGAGAGAGAGAGAGGGGGGGGGGGGTGGGTGGGGGGGATATTTAGATTTTATAAACAATATATCAGAGAATCTTTTAAAAAAATCCTTTTGGGGAGATTTAGTATGGACATTAACATATACAAAATATATATTTTAAGCAAATTTTTACAAATACCAACTATTATTACAAAATATGTCACGACATGAACTTTACCCTAAAAAATTACATCGTTTCATTAACTATGACATTATTTATCCAGAATATGAAAAACTAAGTCATTACGCGCTTTTTTTTATTTATTGAATTTTTTTTTTGTCAATTAATATACTATATATGAAAGATATTTCCCTCATGCTATGTAACGTCTCTCTCTCTCTCTCTCTCTCTCTCTCTCTCTCTCTCTCTCTCTGTTTTTTTTACTTTCAAAATATAATTCCTCCTGCAATGAATCATTTCTTCCTCTCTCAAGTTAAAAGAAGTATCTAAATACTGTATTCATATGATTTTACTGTAGAACAGAAATGGACTTCCATTATATTATATATCGTTTTATGTTTTATATTTTTACAAAGTTTCTCTCTCTCTCTCTCTCTCTCTCTCTCTCTCTCTCTCTCTCTCTCTCTTCATAAATAAATAGTAATTTTATTACCTTATATTCAATTGTATTATTAAAAAATTGCAACTGCCTTTTGAAGTTATTAAACTATATGTTCTCTTAGTGTCTAATTACCGACTAATCAAATGTTTAAATCATTGACAAGATATGTTAATACCATAGTATTTTATTATTTCATATTTAAATACAAACTGTAAATATTACCAAAAATATAGGAAAAGGCAATGATTGATATCAATGGTAAATAGCTTAAACAGCTAAAGAATTGCTGGTGACATAGTTTAGTGAATCATGGAAGGAGTTGCAAAAGATGATACACCATTTGAATAAAGAAAGCAGAAATATGGGACTGAAAATAAATATGAGTAAAACTAAAATAGTATTCAATGAAAAAACAGGCACACAACAAATAGTACTTAGGAGAGAGAGAGTAATATTTTCCAATACACGAAATGATATCTTCTTCTAGACAAACAGAACATGTAAAGTGAAATGTAATTTTCCTTAAAAAGAAAACTAGTTAATCAGATGGTCCTACCAGTATTATCTTATGCACGAGGCACTTAGAGCCTTACTAAGGCCTTAGAATATAAGCTAGTTACAACATGAAGAGCTATGAAAAAAAAAATGATGGGAATATCACTGAAAGACAGAAAAAGAGCAATATGAATAATAGTAACAATGTAAATTAGCGGATATTCTTAACAACATGTAATAAAAAAGAAATGGAGATGGGCAGGGTATATAATGAGAATGGCAGAAAATATGTGGGCTTTAAAAATAAGAGAATGTGTCTCTAGAGATTAATAGCTAGCAGGGGAATGAGGAGAAGAAAACGATCAATGAACTAATAAAGTTGTCTGGCTTTGCACTGGCATAGAAAGTCCATAAACATACATAATTTGGAGTAGTACATATCTGAGGCCTTTATGATGATGAGGATGATGATGGGTGCACATACACACAAAGAAACCACCACACACACACCACACACACACACACACACACACATATATATATATATATATATATATATCTACGCTTCATTTTTTATTTTGAATGTTTATATGATTAAACATGAATTTGAATCATCTTTCAGAATAATAGTTATATTTTCCTAACGTAAAAATTAGAATGAATTTGATAAATTAGAGTAAAATTCTATTCTGGTTAAAAGTCATATATTGTAGGTTACTGATGTCAATTCTTCAGAAACGGATTCCTTATAAAATCCTATTGATGGTAAATCTGCAGCTTCTCAGCTGAATTTTTTTTTAGGAGCTAGTATTATTGAGAAGATTTTATTGTAATACCTGCATAGTTAGTTCGAAAAACGTTGATTAAGATTTCTGGGTGATTCACTTGGCCTGAATCTCTTGGTGGCCTCTTTCATAAGAGCTCACAGACGCAATTTGTCAATGTCTTTATAAGTGACGACATCAATGTAAGAGGGTGAAAGGTTCAATGAAAATTCCTCTCTCTATCTACAAAAGAAGTATTAGAAATTTAATCATTATATATTATAAATATTATAAATTATAAATTACTACAAATTACAATTTATCTAGAAGAAAGATCGCCGATTCTATAATTTGTGTAATCATCTTTTAGTGTTATGGAAATTATCAAAATCCATGACTCCTAATACCCAACTCAACTAATGAATAATAGAATCTGAATAATATTATAATTGGATTCTGCACAACTGTTATTTTTATCTTAAAAACATGAAATAAGATTCAATTTATGAAAATAGGACTGTAATCATATTTCTAGAAAATATTTATGAATGCGCTGTCAAAAGGAAATCCTCGGGGCTCGGTCTCAGACAACTACTTCCAAAAGGCTGTGGTTGAATAGTGATCGTATAACTTTAAACTTACTTAAGATTATGTATTATATGTGATGTGTATGCATTCAATTAACATTGCTTTTTAGAATACAAATTACGGTTACGTAGAGTTATTACTTAGTCGCTGTGTGGGATATTTTTTTCTTCCTATTCCCTTTTAATGCATATTAGGAAATTTAGTTTCAAAGATGACATAAAATATTTTCTTGTGTAAAACAAGACAATTTTTCCTTTATAAACTTTTTCTCAATTACTAAATGGAAAAAGAGGGTTTGAAAAATATAAAATCATAATATCTAAAGATTAGCGTGACCATCAACTAAAGAAAAAAAATTAATAGTGAATGACTCATTCTTTTTCATCAATTTGCTCGAACAAAATCAATGAAAGTCAGAGATAAATAAAATGAAGGTTAGAAATGAATGTTGAATTGTACAATGTAAAAGAAATCATAAATTAAAATCAAGTGCAAAAAATATTTCAACAGTTACTCGAGTGTAAAGAAAAGACGACTTTTAAAGTACCTATAAATTTAGTGAGAAGAATGGAGAAGGAATGTGGTCAGGCAGATCATATGAAAGATTTATCAATGTCTCATCGGTCATTGATTATTTTATACAGAAGAGGTTCTAGCGTTAAAGTGATTTGTGGTTAGGCGTTATTTACTTTCAAAAATAGTGGAATTATGGTTAACTATATCTAACACCTTCATTCAAGAACTGAAAACAACTATTCCAGAAACATGGCATAATGAAATCTCTTCTTAGTTATGCTGTATATTTTCCGTATTAAAATATAATTAAATAATCATCTGCTAAATATATTATTACAGAAAAAAAAGTTATTCAACCAACATGATAAAAAAGGAAACCCTATAAAGCACCAAAGGGTATCGAAGTAATTAAGAGAAAAAATAACTGATGTGATTAAGAGAAACACTTTAAAGTAGATCGAAGTTATTTCAAAATAAAAAAAAATGAAATAAAATAACCAGGGAGAGTAGCTGAACAAAGGAGATCGAAGTAATCCTGATAAGTGAACCATTTCCGTGAGAGCCTTGATATTTGTCAAGTTGTGCACACTAAGGAATGAGAAAAGTTGAATTAAGACGAACTGGAAACTTTACGGGTAGCTTAACCATGCGTCAGATATTATCGACACTAGTTTAAATGAAGAAATACAACTTTATATGACCATTTTTGCTCCACTAGTTCAATACAGATTATAAACATAATGACAACCTCTACCCAGACGCGTCCCCCGGGTGGCGGAAGGGGGAACCTTTAGGAATTAAACTCCCAGAGGGCTGGTCTGAATATGTTGAATAAGGAGCCGTGGACCAAAGGACTGAGGTGCAGACAGTATATTCAGCAATAGGTTAGGACAGGTCTGGCAAGCGCTAACTGAATCTTTAA
>NC_090747.1:49646741-49659241 GCF_036898095.1 Palaemon carinicauda | reverse complement strand
AATCCTCGACAATTCTTTTGCCAGACCCGTTCAACCTTACACTTCATATTAACATACGCTGAAATACCCCCAAATCCTCACATATTACCTGGGAGTCATACAACCAGAACTTTGTTAAACGCTCATGGTTCCCGCGACGAACGGAATTTATCCCCATAGAAAGATGACTGTGCCCCCAGTATTTGCCAGATTCAGGAGTCTGCTTATGGATTGATTGACAGCTGCTGAATGAGCGATCGTCGAAATGGAATAAAATAACTTTTTTTCAGAAGGCCCGGAGCCTATGGTTTACACCCCTTCAAATAGTTCTGATGAAAGGTGGCTCCCTGCACCCAAATGCTGAATACAGTCGTCATTGCATGCAGACAGATTCCAGCACTACCCTCTCCCCAGCATTGCTGAGTATGCCTTCTTATTTGCGCAAAGCAAAAGTGTTTTGCGCTCTCGACTTCCTGGATGGGAGTTATCTGGTGTCTATGAACCAAGAAGTCACCCCAAGACCCTTATCACCATTCTATACAACATATAAACATTCAATTACTTCTCTTTTGGCCATTGAAATGCTGGGTCCGCTTTTCAACATTTTATGGATGGCACCTTATAAGATCTCCCCTTCTACGTATGTTATGTGAATGGCATTCTTGTGCTCTCCTCCTAAAAAGAGGAAGATCTCCCTCACCTATGCATCATCCACGAGTGCCGACAAGAGTATGCCCTTTTTTCTGGTATAACAATATTAGTTTGGTGCCATTGAAGTATTGTTCTTAAGGCACCAAACAACACACCTCTCTGGAATAGTATCATTATTCAGAAGTTTTCCATGCCTTGACCCTTACCATCGCCACTGCTCTTACAACCAACTCCTTATGTTTCCCTTAAAGACAAGCCAAAACACCTGATATGAAGTTCCCTTCAGGAAGAAGCCATTTGTAACTCAAATAACTCCCTATCAACCGCTTCTGCACTTACCTTTACTCTGTGACACTCACGTTGCTATTGGTGCGGTACTCGAGCAGGTGGTCAATGGTTTGCCCTGCCCTTTGTCCTTCTTTAGTAAAAGACTGTCAAAGACCCTGCCCTTTGTCCTTCCTTAATAAAAGACTGTCAAAGACGGAATTCGGTTACTATACCTTTGATCGCAAACTGCTTGCAGTGTATTTAGCTGTCCGACGCTTTCAACACTTCTTACAGGGTTCGTTCATCTTTCAAATAGACCACATATCCTGGGTGGATACATTCACTCCAGAGTACAACGTGGTCTGCCAGTCAATGTCATATCTCTACGCCGTAGCTGAAAATAACTGCACCCTTCAACACGCCCCTGGAAATATGAATCTGTTTCCTAATGCCCTGTCAAGAAACACATTGGCTGCCATTCACCTGCAATTAGATTACATCACCTTCAAAGAACCCGTCCTAAAAGATCCAGAGTACTAAGTGTGCAGTACATACTCCATTTCCCTCTGTTGGGGAGACGTTCCCCTCAACAACTCGAATACCGTCGCCTCTGTAATCGTAGTACTGGTAGGCCCTACACTTGGATACGTGTTCCAATGCATTGACTGGTGTTTCAGTAAATACATGTCCAGTACTATCCCTCACACTGACCTACTTCACAGATACGGAAGACAAAGTTAATTTGGCACTGCATTATTAAGGATGATAAGGATTTGGTTCAAACTTGTATATCATGCCAAACTTCAAAGTCTCATCTACTCAAGAAGTCAGGAGTGGGAACCTTTCCTCAACTTCAAAGCTGTTTTGCCCACATTTACTTTAATGTAGTAACTACTATCCACATCACAAGGTCACTGTTATCTGTATATTCTCATTATTACTCCACTTTTTGGCTTTTATCCATCCCCGATCCAACTCTAACATCTGCCCCATGTACTCCAAGGATGGCTTGCAAGATTTGATATCTATGAACACATTACTCTTGACAGGAATATTACTTTCACCACTCAATTGTGGACATCATAAGTGAATCTTCTGTGCATTACCCCTCATTAGACAACCACCTACACCCATGAAACCATTGGAATGGTTGGACGCTTCCATTGCAACCTCAAAGCATTCTTGATGTCCTGCTACAATGAATCCAACTGGTCTACTCAGCCTTACCTGGTCCTCCAGTGATTAAGGGCCACTCCTTATGATGCCCTAAATGTTTCAGCAACTAAAATGCTGTATGGCACCCTGTTGGGCGTGCCTGCTGACTTTTTTCTGTCTGCAATCTCCTCCAACAATCTCCATTTCCTTCATTCCCTACTGCCAAACTTACAAGCTCCAGCGAAGCACTACATACCATAAGATTTAAACTCCACAACACTTATCTTTGTGTGCATCAACACTTATAAGCCACTACTGACATACCTTCACACGGGCCCATCTCTTGTTATCTGTTGCAACCAAAGTGTTTCTCAACTATCCTTCGCGCCAAATAAAGGCTGGATGTCCATTGATCGCCAAAAAATGAAAATTTCCTGAAAGAGGACCCGCCTGCAGTTCGGGTCTCTAAGGTAGGGCACTCTATTTCAATTGTATGTCTGTTTTATTGGCCAATTTATGTAATGCTGCTGTATTTCATAAATACGCATACATGAAAAAGCAATTTCAGATGAAGGTCAGGTATTATCTGGCATGCCACAAGGTACAGTATTAGCTGCATTGATCTCAGACATAGACGGTGATGTTAAAAACTCTGTAGTGAAAAGTTTCACCGATGATACAAGAATAAGTAGAGAAAATACTTGTGGTGAAGATAGGAACTCACTACAAAGAGATCTAAACAAAATATATAAATGGGTGGAGATAAATAGGATGTTAAATTCGAATCTATAAATTATGGAAACAGAAAAGGACCTAATAATGAGACAATCACAAACAAGGAAGCAATTAAAAATGTTGGTGTAATGTTAAATAGGAATATGTTATGCAACACCCAAATAGCAACACTATTTGCTAAGTGTAAATAAAAAATAGGAATGTTATTCCGACACTTTAAAACAAGAAAAGCTGAACACGTGATTATGCTTTACAAAACTTATGTATGTAGTACACTTGAGCACTGCAATGTGATATGGTACCCACACTACCAAAAGGATATTGCACAAATAGAGAGTGTAAAAAGGTCCTATACTCCTAGAATAGAAGAAGTTAGGGACCTTGACTACTGGGAAACACTGAAATTTTTAAAAATATAAAGTCTAGAAAGGAGAAGAGAATGCTACATGATTATACAAGTATGGAAGCAAATAGAAGGAATTACTGAAAACATCATGGCGCTAAAAATATCAGAAAGAGCAAGCTGAGGTAGGTTAATAGGGCCAAAAACTATACCAGGAAAACTAAGGAAGGTGCAGAGGACATTAATCCACTACGCACCAGCATCGATGATGCAGCGACTATTTAATGCGCTGCCAGCTCATCTATGAAACATATCAGGAGTGATCATAGATGTGTTTAAGAATAAGCTCGATAAATACCTAAGATGAATCCCAGACCATCCAAGACTGGAAGATGCAAAATACACCTGAAGATGCATTAGCAACTCTCTGGTGGATATACGAGGTGCCTCACACTGAGGGCCCTGGGGGAACCCAAACATAGAATAAGGCAATAAGGTAAGGCTCTCTCTCTCTCTCTCTCTCTCTCTCTCTCTCTCTCTCTCTCTCTCTCTCTCTCTCTCATATATATATATATATATATATATATATATATATATATATATATATACCTGTTTAAGCAGGCCATTGCATGTTTCATAGTGTTTAAAGTTTTTACGTCATTATTAGTCTCTAAGTTTTGTAACAATCTTTTGATGTTTTTCAGGTAAGACCTAGTCGTAGACTACTACAGCTTTTTGCTTACATATATATGCGAAGTATTTGCCAGGAAATGCTACTTACTAGAGCTTTAACGATGTATACAATTTGCTCCCCCAAACCATACCAACGAAACTTTGAAAACTTCGGAAGAAAACCTGACAATATTTATTCAATCTTACTAACTCTGAGTATCTCTATTTAATTACATCAGCATTTTATGTTTAGCAATTAGGTCATATAGATTGTTCATAAAGCGATTAATAAAGATTTTCATAAATGAAGGTGTTCATATTGCATCCCAATAGAAAAATATTGATTTCAATAGTTTTAATCAATAATCATTATTTACCAAGAAATGTTCTCCCATATTCTTTCATCAAAGGAATCTCTTCAACTAAATTTTAAAAATAAGGACTAGAGAGCTTATAAAAATCTCTATTGTCAAATTCCATTGATTTAAAACCCCATTGGGTAATAATATGGCTTTAAATTTCCAAACATGTGAAGAGAAAATTATAAAAAAATCATAAGATTACGGTTCCCTAAGTAGTTGATATCCCTATTACACGAATATTAAAAGAATAAATCTTTCATGGTCTTGATCTCCGATAGATAGAATATATTTATCCAATATAAAATTCTCTTATATATTTGGTGTCTGGGATGCATATATGGAATTATACAAGCCACATGGAAATATGCAATTTATATTCAATTTGTCTCGACGCTGCGGCTGACGTCACATACGATGAATTAGCCGAGCTTATATTTCCCGAATGCGTCCACATAATAGAGAGTTATGTAACGAGCTGGACATTAGCGTGAATGCAAGTGGCCTGCTTTTAGAAGCTGGCTAACCTTCCTCCTTACGATTGCAAACCAGTTAAAGGGCTTTCTGTTATGGCACCTTAGGTGCGAGATTGGATCTTTGCCAAATATAGAAACTTGCATAGGTCAAGCTAAGCTGTTGATTTACGTTAATTATTCTGTATTTCAAATATAGTCAATGTTAAGAGTAACTATTATTATTATCATTGCTATTTGCGTGCATATGCAAATATCCACCAATTGATGCGTATGATCTCTAACCAAAATTATAGCCATATACCCTGATTATTACTGATGATTTCTTAATGAATCTCTCTCTCTCTCTCTCTCTCTCTCTCTCTCTCTCTCTCTCTCTCTCTCTCTCTCTCTGTATTTTACCATTTCAATTATCTTATAATATTTTTTTCCATCAGAGTAATATTGATCTCTAATTGTTCCCTATATTGTCCTTTCTTCTGCAAAAAACTCCAACATAACTCTACCTCTTATCCATTGCTATCTATATCTGGATTTGTACAGTAAGCGTCAAGAGTGAAGCTACCTATTTCAGATGATTTGGTTGGAATATCACTTACTGGCAACTACAACACATAGTTCAAAAACTTATTATTTTCTTCACTGGAATATCTATCAGGAAAATAAAGTTAACATATAACATACAAATATAAAATCTGATACTTATATCAATCATGAGAAAATATTACAGTGATAATAGTCACTTAATTGTATAGACTTTGCTTAAAAATATACAAACTATTTTTTTTTCAACACAGGATTACCATATGAAGAGAATAACCGTAACATTAAACATAATCATCTATGAATGCACCAAGATTCAACAGAAAATTTGGATGTGGTTTGTAGTGGTCGGGGATTTCTGTTTCTAACACCTATCTGTTTGGATTTTACTTCAGCTTGGCTTCGTTTTGACCCAAGACGCAAACGTAAAATCTTCTACCCAACCAATGTATCATCAGCCTAATCATATTGGTTGGAAAAGACTTTGCCTTAATACCTCCATCGTCAGCCAATACCTATCAAGGTTTGGAGGGTGAGTGGCTTGATTCCAAGTCCCCTAGCATCAGACATAGTTACAGCTATTAAAAACAATACAGTTATATCTGACACTTTAAAACCGTAGTTATGCGACTTCTTAAAGGATGAATCAGCTTTAAAGATTTTCGTTCGGTTGCTAGTTAGTTTTTTTTCTTCTAATTACTGTCATCATCTTTATATAATAATAAGTATCATTCATTAACTGGAGAACTACAGAAGGTATTACCCAATGAATGATCAATGTTACCACACCATTAGTTTATTACAAGAAAATAAAAAGAATTATCTCGGAGAAACATCTGCGGCTCTCAAGTGTTCACCATTGAGTGAAAGCAGGAAGTGAATACATAACCATTGCCCTAATGTGATTTGTAAATTATCTTTCTACTCCGATACCATGATATAAAAAGCTATTATTTATTTTGATTAAACACAAAAAAGTTAAACATCGGATTAAATGACAAATAAAAAGACACAAGTTGATGTGGAAAAAACGGAATTAGAGGTATATTCACGTTTGTAATGTGAAATATATTTTTTTTTATCTTTGATTCTAATAATGTTGATAATAGGAGATAAAGTCTTGATGAAATGTCATTGTTAATAAACTATACTTCTAAAACACAAAATTCTAGAATTTCCCTAGAGAGGATTTAGGGTAGGATTTGCAATGTTATTTGTTTAGCTAAACAAGATTTGCTATCTATGGTCAAGTAATTTAGTAGTATATGTTAGGATTAAAACAAAAGGCTTTATATTCATCTAAATTTGGTGTTTTAAAAAAATATTGTACAGGATTACAATAAAGACCATATTTTAGGTAGATTCAGCACAGTTTAATTATATCAACAAAATAGTGAGACTTTAATTACAGACAAATAACAAGGACTAAAGTTTCTTTGCATTAGTCGTAAATTTCGACCTGATCTCTCTATGTTGCCTGTAATATGTCTTAGTGATATTCTATTTCACACAGGTATTCTCCAGTATCCTCAAAGTTAGCATTGCTTGACCTTCTGGTATTCTTATATTTAAGATCTAAAAAATACGTACTGGCATACTCTACATTTTATCCTTGCTCTAACCTTTATAAGTAAAATTCAAAAAGGGTAATGTCTGTTGAGTGTGGTGGCCACTGCTCTGGTCCATCTCTCCTAATACAGCAGTGTCATCCAGAAAGTCATGAAAAACCAAATCCCCAGTTTTTGGCTGAAAAAAAAAATACCATTTGGTGAATTTTAGGGCAACATAATCCTCCAGCATGTCAAGATATACATTTGCTGATGTTGTGGGTTCAGCAAAGAAAAATGGTCTATTAACCCTGGTTGGATTAGACCAGAAAAATTATTCTTTTTCCAATTGCAACATTATTATTATTATTATTATTATTATTATTATTATTATTATTATTATTATTATTATTAGATATACGTTGTTATTGCGGAATTAGCACATAGTAGCTGTGGTGAATATGTCTTAGCCAATTATAGAATTCCGTTCGAAAAGTGAAAGTAATTTTGATAGAGAGGTATAAATTAATTACAATTCTAATATCTAGGAATAAATCACCAATTCACTAACTTATTTATTTATTTTTATTTCCTCTCCCTGAAGAAGACCATCCTGAGACTAGACCTATATAGGCAGCTCTGACTATAACCTAAACTCCCGTTATGGCTTATAATAATCTATTAAAAGTTTCGAAACCAAGACTCTAACTAACTTTTGATTTATACACAAAACGAAAAATAAATAATAACTTTTAGTTTATATCCCTAATACATAAATTATAGCCTGGGAAAAGTTAAAAATTCTGGTCAGTATTGACGCCCTCTTTCCCACTCTCCCTCTATCTAAATACAGTTCCATGAATAGTCGTACTACTGTAACATATTTGATTTTGTTCCAAAAGATCATTCTTATTTTTCAATTATAGAAATTCCCATGAGAAAGGAGCAACGTTGTCTCACAGAAACAAATGTTTACAGAGTGAAATAAAAGTTTTAATAATAAGTGGCAAACTAATATCGCTTGTCTGATGCTAAATAAAAAAAAAAAAAAAAAAAGACCCTGAGTTATGATGCGTACTGTACAACAACCAGAAATAATCTAACTCAATACTGCTTATGTTTGAATCTGTGGACATTTATATCTTTTATGTTTATATTTGCATAGAATTAAGAAGGTGTAGGCTCGATGCAAGATTTATTGTTACTTCTTTTCTCAATCCATGTAAAACCAGTAAATGTGTTTGTTTTCATCTGACTGAGGGGATGTTATCAAGGAATTACTTCCAAAACCAATCCATGTGTTCATCATATTTAATCCTGACGTTGTGTCCCCACATTCGAAGACCATATATCGAGCCACTGTTCCGAAAGCAAATTTTGTCCTACTGACTCCCCTCATCTGTTATATGCAAATCCCCTTTCGTTTCCATCATCTCTTCATTCAATCCGGGCACCGAGGTAACAAAAGCAAAGCCACTGGGAAATCTGTAACTCCGAACACGATCAGTAAATTCAAACAGAAAGCATTTATTTATGAATCCATTCTTGACGAATAAGAACTTATATCACCGCGATAAAATAGAGCCCGAAAACTAATGTGTTCGATGGTTCATAGATCCCTTCTGCATTGATATCTGATAACTAAAAATTATTGTATGAAATGTAGCTTTCTGTGTATATAGGGAAAAAGAATTGAGTCTTTTTCACATATATTCATTTCCCAACACTTGTCCAAGAATGCAAACCACAAAACCTGATTGACATTAGAACTTGCTAGTTAGTAACAAAATCGTATATGCTTGCATTTATATGTTTTTTTATATGTATATTTGTATGTGTCTGCCTATGAAATTGTCAGGATATGAGTCATTGAGGCTGTTGTATATAATTTATGATGTGTACATTTTTACAAAGTTAAAAAAAAAAAATTTGTACGCTACATTCCTCAGCCTAAACGTTGTAGCCACATGTTCACACACGCTTGTACACTGTAACGGTATTTTATTTCTCTCTGTATTTTCCTTATAGCTCTCTCCCAGCCCTGATAACCTCTTCTTGCCTGCACTCTGTAATTTCCTGCACCAGTGTATTTGAATTTTAGTGCCGTCCATGACTGGAACAGGTTGTTTAAATACGCATGCTCCCTCCAAATAATGTTAGTTGCATTTGTTTCATTAAGAATTGACAAAATATTAACTTGCAATCATAATTCGATAACCTTCGGCGATAAATTTACCATGCAGAAAGCCCGGGCACCTTTTTTTTAAGTTTATAAGTGACGTTTAATATCTCCTTTGTCTATAAGGAAGTTAGACTCTCATTTGATTGCGTCTTCATCAGCAATGTTCAGTAAATTGCTCACTTAAAATCTGATTCTTTTTTCCCCTACTGCTTACTTTCATTATGTTATTTCAAAGAAGCAAAGGCTCAAAATCTCCTTTTTTTTCTTTTTTTCTGATAACAGAAAAATATATTAGTTCTTGTTAATTTAAGAAACTCTTTTGTATTTACATTTGTTTTCAACACCTCTGCCGATATTTTCAGGAGTAGGTTGGGACTAACCTTATCCGTAAGTATATTATAGTTTTCGTTCTTACCAGAAAATGTAATGAGTGAAAAAGAAAATAAAGACTTCCAACATCATGTATATACGAAATGAGGAATCAATATAAAATCTGTAACATTCAAATTAGGTATGTAACAACGATATATCAATAAGAATCAGGTCAGTTTCCAATGAATTAATCTCTCTCTCTCTCTCTCTCTCTCTCTCTCTCTCTCTCTCTCTCTCTCTCTCTCTCTCTCTCTCTCTCTCTCTCTCTCCAGAAATAGATGACTAAGTATTAAATATAGTTATATCGTTAGAATATCAAGATAGAGACAGATATCTTAAGAGGGAAAGATAAGTTAGCCCAGGATGTACATGAATGTGAGCTCCTGGAAAGTAGAGGAAGCTTTAAACTAAGAAAAACGTGGCTGATGCCAATGCGAGGGGCCATTGGATCTAACTGGGTTGAGGTCACAAAGTTGGCACAGGAAAGAGCCATATGCACCCAATGGTTACCAGATTCTTCAGTAGGTAAATAATGATTAAATATTGGATTTTTTAATTTCCATTTAAAAGTTCGATGGAACCTTTGATCTACGATAGCAAAGAGCTTCTCTCCCTTAAAACGTTTTAATCACGTTATAAGGACAGTGAGACAAGCTATCACCAACAACTGACGGTTTATTCAAACAGGTGCGGACGGAAATGTAGCATGCACGCTGGCGCCATTCTGGCTAGAACCAACCTCCAACAAATAGTGTGTTTCTTCACACGTACAAATACTCAAAATACAAGTTAATGAAACAATGCAACGTAATGAGAAATACATGAAATTGTAGCTCTGATGGAGTGGAACAAATATATACAATTAGCCACAGTGTGGCGAAAGGAGAATTCAAATGAAATGGAGAATTCGATGAGAATGCTGAACAACAGAGGGAGCATGTCCTTACAAGTACCCCCCCCCCCCCACGCCCAAGACATCAGGCAGTGTAGAAGGCTGATGAGGCTATGCTTCGTATCGTTTTGGGCGTCGGAGAGCTCCTCTTGTTTTTGAACGAAGGGGCGCGTCGGCGGTCGACATATGGATAACTACATCCCGCCGTCGTTTGTTGCTCTTCTTCTCATCGGGCGCCTTATTTTGAGGTGGCACTCTGGATCTGTCAGGTCCCATGGAGGCAGTGTCGCTTCCTTCAAGAAATGCCGGTTTCACGCGGTCTATTGAGACCCAGTCCTCTTGGCCATGCACGTCGAGAAGAAAGGCTTTTGTCGATTTACTGATGACTCAGTAGGGGCTGCGATAAGGTCTGGTCAGCGGCTGTCAATGAGCGTCAACGCGGACGAAAACATATCCGCAATCGTCCAGGTTCCTCGGCTTGAAATGCTTAGTTCTGTCCTGGTAAGTTTCAAGACATGGCCTGAATTTCTTGGCGATGTCCCTAAGGTGATCCAGCAGTGTGTCGTTGGTTGATGTGGGAAAGAATTCTCCGGGAACTGTGAGCGCCTCTCCGTAAACCTTTTCAGCGGGCAATGGCTCGCCATCTGCGCGAGGGGCGGTGCGAAGGCCGAGAAGTACCAAAGGAAGGTGTGATTTCCAGTCCACGTCGGGGCAGCTCTCCATCAGGGACGCCTTGAGGGCACGATGAGTTCGTTCGACCATGCCGTTTGCTGTGGGGTTGTATGCTGTGGTGCTGTGGAGTGTCGTTCCCGTCAGGTTTGCCAGAGCAAGCCACATCTCAGACAGGAAAGCAGGGCCTCTGTCCGTCGTGATGTCGTCATGAATGCCAAATCTGTTCACCCAGCCCGACAAAAGGGCTTCGGCGCATGCTTGGGTCGTAGCTTCGGTCATTGGTGATGATTCCAACCACCTCGTGGAGCGATCAATGATAGTCAGCAGGTAGCGAGCATATCCCGAAGGCAGCAAAGGTCCCACGACGTCGATATGGTGTTGGGGAAAATCTCCTACCCACGATTCGGTGTGACAGCTGATCTTGCTTGTTTGGCAATTGATGCATGTCTTCGACCATTCCCGGGCGTCCTTTTTGATCCCTGGCCAGATGAACTTCTCAGACAGCAGGCGAGCAGTGGTGCGTCCCAAGGGGTGTGAAAGTCCATGGATGATGTCGAATATCTTCCTTCTGCAGGAAGCGGGAATCCAGGGACGTGGGCGGCCGATGCTGGTGTCGCAGAGGATGGTTACTCCTGCCGGCCCGTGGGGAATTGCAGTTATCTTGAGCGTAGATGACCCCATCAGGTGATCCTGTGCCTCTTGGTCGTTGCGCTGCTCGGATGCGAGGTCGGCGTAGTCAATTCACAGGTGGATTGCGTCGAATTCAATTCTTGAAAGGGCATCTGCGACTAGGTTTTTCTTTCCAGGAACATAGCTTATGGTGCAACCGAATTTGGCGATTGCTGCGAGATAGCGTTGTTGTCGGGAGGACCATACGTCTGTCAATTTTATGAAGGCATGTAGGGGCTGATGGCCTGTCGCAATTGTGAAGGGTGTGCCCTCCAGGATATACCTGAAGTGGCAGACGGCGAGGTAGACGGCGAGGAGCTCCCTGTCGAAGGTTCTGTATCTTGTTTCATCGGTTTTCAGCTTTCCGCTAAAGAATGCCAACAGTCGTGGAGAACCATCGACGAGCTGTTCCAGCACAGTTCCACAGGCGACATTGCTGACGTTGGTCGTCAGTCGCAGAAAGGCGTTGTCGTCGAAGTAAGCCAGGGTGGTAGCGTTTGCGAGGGCGTCCTTTGTCCTGGTGAATGCGTGTTGTTGTGGGGAACCCCACTCAAGTTTCTTCGCCTTTCCCTTCAGAACTTTGTTGAGGGGGGTCAAGGTCTGTGCGATGTTGGGGATGAAGCGCCTGTAGTAATTGACCCTCCCCAGGAACTCCTGAAGTTGGTGGGTGGTCGTAGGTGACGGGAACTTCCTGATGGCGTCCACCTTGGTTGTCATGGGTTATACCCCACTCGAGGACACGCAATGACCGAGAAAGTCCCCTCCTTCAGCACCAAACGTGCATTTATCGAAACGTAAAACCAGGCCCTTTTCCTGCAGGCATTTGAGAACGGCGCGGACGTGCCTCTGGTGTTCCTCCTTGGTCCTTGAGAATATCAGGATGTCGTCGGCGTTGCAGACGCAGAATGGTAGGTCACCCAGGATGCTATCCATTAGGCGTTGGAAGGTCGCCCAAGCATTGCGTAGACCGAAGGTTGACGAATCGGCGA
>NC_090747.1:49629241-49636741 GCF_036898095.1 Palaemon carinicauda | reverse complement strand
ACATTGCATAAAAGAACAATTCTATTAGAATTATCCCAGATAAGGTACATAGAATGAATGCTCAATTCTACCAATAAATTAACACAGGTGAAGGAGACGCAAGGTTCTCAAGAACCAGTTTATTGACAGGCAATAAATAGACAGGTTAACCCAAAACTTTAAGCATAAGTATGATAGTAAACAGAACTTGTTTGTCTGAAAGAAAAAACATTAAATGCCACTTTTAAGATACCGAGGTATCAAAGTCATAAAAGTCTGTATTACAAATCAATGACATTAGCGTCAGAAACGCTCGGCACACATGTCTGCACTTATGCTAGGTTGACCTTTGGAAATGGAACAGTCTACATGGGCAACACAGTGCCCTCACTTAGTTTGTAGTACAGTATGTAACTACACACTCACCCTGGAATTAATCGTCCCAATTAAGACCACTGTTCCTCGCAGAGTTAAACAGTAGGGTTAACACCGCGACCCACTGCTACCACAGATCTCTTTAGTTCCTCTACTTGCTTCGCATAGTGGCGAAAGAACACTCTGGAAGACTTCCAGCCAGTGTATGAATGGAGATGTTCAAAATCCATACAATTAAAGAAATTTAAGGATGAGGCAACTTTCCTCGGATCGTGACCTGCGGGTGTACTGTCAGGATCCGCTCTGCGAATAAAATATGTGATTTTCACTCTGAGTTGATTCAGAGATAAATTTGAGCCTGATGTTTCTTTCCTGAATAGTTGACCACCCTTGAAGTCTGAAGTTCTATGAAGATAGACCTTTAGGCATTCTACTGGACATAGAGATGCATCTTCTTTCAGAGGGCAGATTCTCCAGGGACCCCACCTGTTGGTGGGTAACTCATTCTTGGCGAGAAATGTAGGATCCAGAAACAGGTTCAGTTCTTCCCCATCCAGGAACTGAACACGACCTGCCTCTCTCGAGAGGGCTACAATCTCACTAACCCTGGCCCTGGACGCGAGTGCAAATAGGAAAATAACTTTTTGTGTCAAATCCTTTAACGCACACTCTTCATTGCTCAACAGAGAAGCGAAATGAAGAACTTGTCTAAAGACCATGAAATGGGCTTTGGAGGTGCTGAAGGTCTGAGCCTAGTGCATGCTTTCGGGACTTTATTAAAGATCTCGTTACCTAGGTCGACCTGGAAGGCATATAGAATGGGTCTTGTCCAAGCAGACTTACACGCTGAAATCGTGTTAGCTGCCAATCCTTGACCATGGAGGTGGAGAAGAAAGATAAGCAGAAGTCTGTCAAGATCTCCTGCGGATTCTTCGCCTTGACAAAAGGCCACCCATTTTCTCCAAGATGACTCATATTGCCTTCTAGTAGATTTGCACTTATGTTCCTCAAGGAAGTCTATGCTGGCTTTCAAAATCCCGAAATGCTTTCTCACCGCTAGGGAGAGAAAATCATGAGCTGCAGGGTCCGGGTTTTCTGTAATGAAGCGCAGACAGTTGACTTCTGGACTCGCTGGGTCAGAACTGGATCTGGTAGCGGTACAAACTTCAGCTACAGTTCCAATGCCAGGGGGAACCACACACTGTTCGGCCACTTGTGGGCCACTATTGCCGCTACCCCTGAAGGATCTCAGTTTGTTGAGGACCCTCAACAGAAGGTTGTGAGGAGGGAACAGATAAATCTTGGACCATCTGTTCCAGTCGAGGGACATCGCGTCCACTGCTTCCGCTAAGGGGTCCTCGTACGGGGCACGTACAGGGGCAACTTCTTGTTGTCTTTCGTCGCAAAGAGGTCTATCTGCAGTTCTGGGACTTAATTCAGAATGAAGGAGAATGATCCTGCATCTAAGGACCATTCCGACTCTATCGGTGTGAACCTGGATAGAGCGTCCGCCGTCACATTGCGGACTCCTTGAAGGTGAACTGCCGACAGGTACCACTTCTTCTTTTCCTCCAATCGGAAGATGGCCAACATCACCTGGTTGAGAGGTGGTGACCTCGATCCTTGTCGATTCAAGTATCTCACAACTACCTCGCTGTCCATCACCAACCTTATGTGGATCGAGTGACGCGGCGAGACTTTCTTTAAGGTAAGGAGCACTGCCATAGCTTCTAGAAAGTTTTATGAGAAAGGTCTTGAATAGCTTGGACCAAGTCCCCTGGACTTTTTTCCGATGAGAGTGACCTCCCCATCCCTCCTTCGAGGCGTCTGAGTGAATCGTCACCGACGGAGGAAGTGGCTGAAGAAGAACCGACTTCTTTAGATGTCTGGCTTGGGACCAAGGCCTGAGAAGAGTACTTAGCCGAAGCGGCTGGTCTTCTCAGATCTCTTCGCGCGTTTGATGCATAACTTCTCCAAACTCCGGTTGCATCCTTTAGCTGTGCTCTTAGCACTGGGTCTGTTACCGAAGCAAACTGGAGAGAGCACAGTACACTCTCCTGCTCGCGTCTTGATATCCTTTCGGAATCTAGAAGTCTCTTGACAGAACCCGCTATCTCCTTCCTTTTCTTCGCCGGGATGGAGAAACGGTGTGACAAAAGGTCCCAGTGGATTCCCAGCCACTGGAACTTTTGAGATGGAGAAAGTCGAGACTTTTTTCTGTTGATCTTGAAGCCTAGGTACTCTAGGAACTGGATCACTTGACTGGAAGCTTGCAAGCATTCTGTCTCGGATGCTGCCCACACCAATCAGTCGTCCAGGTAGGCTACTACCTGAATTCCCTTTAGGCGTAATTGTTTGAGAGCTACGCTCGCAAGCTTCGTAAAAATCCTTGGGGCTATGTTTAGCCCGAATGGCATGGCTCCGAAGGCGTATAGTCTTCGTTGTAGCATGAACCCTAGGTAGGGGGAGAGTCGATGGCTGATTGGAATGTGCCAATAGGCGTCTGACAAGTCTATAGAGACAGAATATGCCCTCTTGGGCAGTAAGGTCCTTATGTGTTGCAGTGTTAGCATTTTGAATTTGCAATTCACTATGAACTTGTTGAGTGGCGACAAGTCCAGAATGACTCTGAGCTTTTCCGAGCCAGTCTTGGGAACACAAAACAGCCTCCCTTAGAAATTGATGGGCTTCACCCTTCGGATCACCTTTTTTCTCCAACAGTTCTTGAACGTACTCCTCCATAACGGGGGTGGAGTGTTGGAGAAACCGAAGGCACGGGGGTGGAGTGTTGGAGAAACCGAAGGCACGGGGGTGGAGTGCTGTACCAGCTCCAGCCCAGTCCATTCTTGAGTAGGCTGTGGGCCCAGGGATCGAAGGTCCACCGACCCCAAAATTTCAGAGTCTCCCTCTTACCGGTATCACCTCACTTGGACTGCCGTCCTGAGGTCTTGCCTTCCTGACCACGACCACCCCTGAATCCCCTTCCCCTTGAGGGGCGTCTAGACGAGCCTCTGGCTGCCCCTCTAGGTTTTGCTCGAAAGGAAGTAGACTGCCCTTCGAACGCTGGGGTGAATGCCGTGGACTGTGTCGACACGGCCTGTGGTACCCACTGAAAAGTGGTCGGGGTTTGTGCCACGATCTGGGGCACTGGGGGCAATGGCAATTGCAGTTGCTGTTGCTGTCTAAGAGGCTTGGCTGGCCGAGACGGTAGCCTAGTCCTCATAGTCTTCCTCTTTGGTTGAGGACCCTCATCCTGGGAAGACTTTCTTTTGATAGCCAAGCCCCACTTCTGGAGAAGGTTTCTATTCTCCAAGGCGGCCTTATCAACAACTTCTTTGACCAAGTCGGTGGGGAAAAGGTCTTTTCCCCAAATGTTGGACGAGATTAGTTTCCTTGGCTCGTGCCTCACCGTAGCCGAGGTGAACACGAACTCCCTACAAGCTCTCCTTGCCTTGACAAAGCCATAAAGGTCCTTCGTCACTGTGGCCAGATGAGTCTTGGCCACCACCATGAACATTTCATGGACCTTGGGGTCACTTGCCATCGTCTTGAGAGTAGTCTGAAGAGACGTTGAGGCAGCCAGTCTTTCTTTTGTCTCGAACTCTCTTCGCAAAAGAAAGTCAGACAGCTTAGGGAGGTCCTCGCCGAACTGACATCCGGCAATATCAGCCTCCAACTTTCCAACTGAGAACGTAAGATGGACGTCCTTCCAGTCTTTGTGGTCCATAGGCAGGGCCAGCGACAAGGGTTTACACTCCTCTAGGGAGGGGCAAGGCTTGCCGGCCTCGACTGCTTTTAGTACAGCCGCAAACCCTTTCTGTAAAAAGGGGAAGGCTCTAGTAGGCGAGGACACAAAGGAAGGGAGCTTCCTGTTCAATGCTGCTACCTTTGAGTTAGAGAAGCCCCTCTCTTTCATCGAGGATGAAAGTAGAGCTTGAGCCTTAGCATGGTCCATCACTATGACCTCCTTCGGCTCTGTCTCTTCCTTTGAAGCTGGTTCCTTCCTCAGCCGGACATAACAGTCCGGATATGATGCCTTGCTGGGCCAGAATTCCACCTCCTCCAGGGGAACTGAGCCCAGCTTATCCGAGATGACGATCTTTCCAGTCGTCATCGGCATGTGCTCAGCATACCTCCATGGGTTAGCATCTGAGCACAAGGGAAGGTCTTTCACATTGAGCTTTTTTTGGGGCCCATGTGATTCGGCAAGGCACTGCATTCGCAGTTCCATTGCAGCCGCCTTCTCCTGATTCTCCTTCTGCATTTGTTGGATCATTCCAACAATAGAAGAGAGGGTCTGTCCCAGCTCTACTGGGAGACCGGCCGATGTTGAGGGAATAGGCTCCGGAATCTGAACCGGAGTAGCCGATACCTCGTCGACCTCTTCCTCTACAACGTCTGGGGCTTGAACTTCATCCTGGGCTTCTGCCAGGAGGTCTTCCTCCAGACGCTCGTCCACATCAGACATCCTGTCATCTAACTGGATGTCTTGCATCGCGACCGCGACTTCAGCATCCACCTGGATCTGAACTTGGGGGCTCTCCTCTTGAGGCTGGGGAATCACTGCATCAGCTGATGCCTTAGGGAAAAGATACGCCCTCATCTTCTCACTTGGAAGATAAGGGCCAGAAGTGTTCTTTTGGAAGCCCCTTACCCAGGTACGAAGCTTCTTCCTAGCTATATCCCTTGATTCCGCCGTCCTAGGGGAATCAAAGGCCTCAGTAATCAGGTTAGTGCACACAGTACATACCTGAGGGTCCCAATACCGGAGATCATCCTTGGAGACAGCGCATGCTGCGTGTCTCCTACAAAACTCATGTCCGCAGAGGTTCTTGCTGCGGACGTTGCAGAAAGCACTTCCGCACTTCGGAGGGTCCTTCTGTAAAGAGAAGAAATTTCCATGAGTATCAAGTGAACTATGTATCACTGGATATGCATAGTATAGCATAACAATTCAGAAAGGAAAGACACACACTTGTGTTTCCCTCACAATCCATTGTTGCAGCCTTCCAGATAATAAAATCAAATGGTTAATCTCTTCTAGAGTAACCAATGCAAAGTTTCCAGAGGAAACAGGTGGAGCTCACACCTAAGCAATGATTTTAAAATCCTGGATAATAGACAGGAAAGAACTCACTTTCCTATCTGTAGGGCAACAGCAAAGGACTGTGCAAGAAAACACAAAAGTGTTAGAACACACAGTACTGTACCAAAACCCATACTATAGTTTTCCTCTTACTGTATATGTTATACTGAAGAATACTAGTACAGTATAGGAGGATACGTGCCGGCCGGCACACACCATAACTAGCTTTAAAGTATACTACTTAACAGCTATAAGGCGGCAGAACTCTGGTTCAAATGCATGTGGCGGTCGGCAGCAATTGCCGGCCGGCAACAGCCAATGTCGGCCGGCAACTACACAAGGTAGTACCCAGCTGCTGGCCACACTCTTGGTGACCGGCAGACAAGAGCTGACATTAGCCGGCCGGCAAAGGTACAGGACCGATGCCAGCCGGCAGCAAAAGAACCAGAGGACTACACCTGCCCGGCTGCCGGCCTCATAGGCCGGCAGCCGGGTCGAGTACAGCACTAGAAGAAAAATAGGATGGATGCCGGGATAAGAGTGTGCACTACCTCCAAGCCCGGCAATCCGAAAGAGTGCATATAAGGAAGAGGAGAATCTAATTCAGGCTTCCTGGCCAATGCCGTCTGGCTCTACAGGCAGGCATGGATGAGGGACCAAGGGAGGTCCGGGCAGCACTCAAAATATAAGACCCTTGCCGGCCGGCAGGGGGCTGAGTCAATTCCACATCCTAACCTATACTAGGTACAGATGTAGAACGACGTACAGTACTGTAATGGCTAGGCCATTACGGAGATAGAGGGGGAAGGGACAAAAGAGGGTCCTACCAACCTTGCTTTAGTGACGGATCACCCGCAGCCAAGAAACTTATCTTAGCCTAAGGGAGATCTAAGGGGGGAGGCCAGCAATACTTGCCAGCTCCCAGAGCACCAAAGCAAGGAAGGTGTTACCACTCCCAGGGAAAGAAACTTATCCTCCCCCGAGAACAGCAACAAGGACTAGTCTGGTAGATCACAAAAGAAGGAATCATATCCAAAGAAACCTTCGGTAGTGACCTAAGGAGGCTAAGCCACCTTTGTCTGTGTCAGGCCAGCGAGGGAGACTCCACCCTAAGCCAGACAAGCACAGACTCAGACTAAAAACTCTGTTGTTCTGTCCCTCTTTGAACCAGACTTACTGGAACAGGAAGGTACAGTAACACCCCAGTATAGTTTTATCGAAAATTAATTCGGAAAAAACCACTTAGGGATAAGCCCAAGGCTTAAACAGAGGGAAAGGGATTGCATACCTCCTCCAAAGAAAAGAAAGCAACCGGGGAGTATGAGAAAGTATACTAAGGCTCCATAAGCAACTTAGCCTAGCCACCAAGAGAATCGATTACCTAAATCACCGAAACTCACTCGTATACTATCTTGGAAATATTCCACACAATCTTAAATGTATAAAACATAGCCTAAAGCTTCAATGAAATTTTTATTACACTTGGAAAAACCAAAATCATGCATGAAGTACTAGGACCAAACGACTAGGCTACATGGCCTAGCGTAGGCCAGAATGGCGAATACTTCGCCAAAATAATACTAAGCACGAAAGGAAATCCTATGTAATGCTAAATAGCTAAAATTTATTAAAGCAAAACCACCGGGAATGTCGCTCTGACTAACTAAACTTATACCTAGCGAGCGACAGCGTCCATGACGCCTCCGGTAGGCTACGGCTCTTGTATCAAAGATTAATCCTATTAATCACTCAAAATTTACCAAGAGCCTACCTTTATACATAAAAGACATTGTACTCAACTTATCAGAGGCCGACGAAGACGGAGAAGCCATGAAAAGTAGAATAAATCCAAGATTGCGAAAAACACAGGAAAAAAACACCGAGTTGTTAAGCTACGCAAAAAGGAATGCAGATGGCGCCAGGATTGGCGCCAGGCACGCTTACGAATCGGGAGATAGGGAGCCTTGGGAGTGGCTCCCCCTTTTTCTTTCCCGAATTCGTTTCTTGCCATCTGCCCCCTGCGAGACGAAATCTCTGTTCGGGATGCAGATTGCCATGTG
>NC_090747.1:49615754-49620754 GCF_036898095.1 Palaemon carinicauda | reverse complement strand
ATAATCATCATCATTATCATCATCACCATTATCACATTACCATCATCTTCGTTATTATCATCATCATACTATTATCATCATCTTCATCATCATCATTATCATCATTATTGTTATTTATCATTATCATCATCATTAGCATCATCCTCATCATTATTGGCATTATTATCATCGTCATTATGATTATCCTCATCATCACTATCATTATCATCATTATTATCACTATCATTCTCATCATTATCAGCATCATCATCATCGTCAGCATTATTATAATCATTATCATCATCATTTTCAGCATCATTATCATCATCATCATTATTACCATCATCATTATGATTATCCTCATCATCATTATCATTATCATTGTTATTAGCATTATCATTATCATCAAAATTATTATCATCATCATCATTATCCTCATTATTATCATTATATTCATCAGCATCATTATCATCATCATTATTATCTTTAGCATTGTCATTATCATTATCATCATCATTATTATCTTTAGCATTGTCATTATCATCATCATTATCATTGTTATCATCATGATCATTATCATCATTATTATTCTCATCATCATCATTATTTTCATAATAATTTCATTATCATTATCATTATCATTATCATTATCATCATCATTAGCATTATTATCATCGTTATCATTATCATCATTATTATCATCATTATAATCATTATTATCATCATCATTATTATCATAATCATTTCATTATCATTTTCATTATTATCATCATTATCATCATCATCATTATTATCATAATTATATTCATCATATCGATATCATCATTATCATTATAATCCTCATCATTATCATCATTATCATTATAATCCTCATCATTATTATCATCATTATAATCATCCTCATTATCATTATTATCATTATCATCATCATCATCCTCATTATCACTACTACTCCTAGCTTAGCTACAACCCTAATTGGAAAAGCAGGATGCTATAAGCTCAAGGGCTCCAACTTTGAAAAACAGCCCAATGAGGAAAGGAAATAAGGAAATAAATAAACTACAAGAGAAGTAATTAGCAATTAAGATAAGATCAGTAGAAATTCTAAACTCTATGATATACTTTGTTTTAGCTGGGAGAATTCGTTGCATATGCTCTATTCTGTGTCCAATTTTTGCACTTGTTTATTTAAGTGATATCTTAGGTTCACTTGGTATTTACCAGTTTGGTAATGTCCAGATGAAAACACCTTTTCATTTCCTTTGACTAGATTCCATCGATTTTTTTTATTATATTTCATTTCATCATCTCCTACTTTTCGCTTCATAATTCTCAGCCATGTAGGCCTGGGTCTTCCAATTCTTCTAGTGCCTTTTGTAGCCCAGCTGAAAGTTTGGTGAATATATCTTTCTTATGTATATCAACAGGGCCACTTCAAACAGAATTCCTTTTATGTGTAATTTCAGAAAAAAAAAATTATCCTTTGGCTCAGTTAGATAATGTAATCAAAGCTTAAAATTTTGTTTATTTTTCTCTATCATATTTATAAATAGGTAGATCTGCATTGTCTGTTGTATCCTTTAAGGTTTAAAAGTCGCTCATGAATGTCAGAGGCAAGGGACAGTGACATTGCCCTGACAGGCTGGACAATACCCTAGAGGGCCTAGAGACTAACCATATATACATATGATCAGCGCCCAAGCCACTCTCCACCCAAGCTACTACCAGGGAGGGCCAGGTAAAGGCTGGCGATGACTCAGCAGGTAGACCTATAGGCTCCCCAAACCCGCCATTCTTAGCTCACAAGGATGGTGAGATTTCAGTGACCAAAGGAACTAACAAGTTTGAGCGGGATTCGAACCCCAGTCTGGCTTTCACCAGTCAGGGACGTTACACCATAGGCCACGACAACTATTATACGATAACTATCTTAGTGAAATTAGTCGTTCAAATAATTCTGGTTTGACTAACGAGACAAATTTACGAAGTTTTCATTTATTATTTAGACGTGCAAGAACTGTACACAGTATACCAAACTATATATAAATAAAATCTTTATTTAATCTATATTTATTCAGCTAAATAAAAGGATTGAGCTCAATTTTGGATCTATAATAGATTTTTCGTGTAAGTAAATTATGTGAAAATATTTACGAAAAAATAAATGATCTTCTCAGTCCTACTCATGATTTTACGTCTCTCTCTCTCTCTCTCTCTCTCTCTCTCTCTCTCTCTTATATATATATATATATATTATATATATATATATATATATATATATATATATATATATATATATATATATATACATATATATATATATATATATATATTTATGGAATATATATTATTATAAAATATAATTTACTCAGTGGCGAAAAAACAAAAAGTCTAAAATGGCCTGATCTTAAGTGGTTAAAAAAAATTATGCACTTTTTCTCAAACCGTAAAGAGATTTACATTCAAGGGTGAGAAATTTAATAATAATAATAATAATAATAATAATAATAATTATTATTATTATTATTATTAACAATAACCAAAATGACAATAATAATAATAATAATGATAATAATAATAATAATAATAATAATAATAATAATAATAATAATAATAATAATTATTATTATTATTATTATTATTATTATTATTATTATTATTAATAATAAAAATAATAATAGTAATAATTATTAATGATAGAAATAATAATACTAATAATAGTAATAATTCTTAATAATAACAATAATGATGATGATTATGATTATGGTGATTAACAACAACAACAATAATAATAATAATAATAATAATAATAATAATAATAATAATAATAATAATAATATCGATTATCAATGATAGAAAGAATAATAATAATAATGATAATAATAATAATAATAATAATACCGGTTATCAATAATAATAATAATAATAATAATAATAATAGTAAAATTAATTACTTTTAAATGCTGTTTTACATTGTCTTCAGCATTTTTTGGAAATCTTAGGCGAGTGAGGGTTAGTTGCCTCCGCTAACGAAGTTGGAAGGAGGTTTTGTTTTCACCCCTGTTTGTGTTTGTTTGTAAATAAGCATCCTAGCCACTATTTTAACCGTTGAATAATGACACTTACAGGGATTAACTTTTATGTAAAAAGCTGAAAATAATTACATTTTAGAAGGTCAAGGTAAAGGTCAAGCAAAATGGCCAATTCACCTAATCAGCCATAAGATTGGACATCGTTGTCACAGAGACTTCAAACTTGGTCCATATTTGAGTGTATTAAAATCCACCCCAATACATGTTAAGGTCAAAGGTCAAGGTCGAACTAAATGTCGGAAAATAAGCTGCAGCCTTGGTCTTCGTTCTAGTAAGTGACCCTTTAGTTATTATTATTATTATTATTATTATTATTATTATTATTATTATTATTATTATTGTTATTATTATTATTATTAGTACTGTTTTGGTCATGTTAATTCTTAATATTGATAAGGACACAAAGGTTTCCAAAAGAAAGTCCATTTTACAATATACTAATTTTCAAAAGTTCCTCATCAAATCAGCTAGATTCTCTACTGTAACAAATCCAATATGTGGTACGAGCACCAAAGATAGCAAATTGCCCAATTTAAGTTAAAGGTGTCAGGTGTCAGGTTTCAGTTCCAGTTTCATCCAAATTGGTAATCACCAGAACGTCAGCTGGGCAAGCCCAACCCCCACTGTGGTGCCCAATGACACCAGTAGCCTCCCCAGTAAACGGCTTATACTCGCAGTCTCTTGCTGAGGTCGATCTGCTGCCATGGGAATGCTAGGCAAACACGTTACCACTAGACTGTTATTTACACGTGTGATTCATGTTTTTTGCGTTGTTTTTATTCATGTTTTCTATTTCTATCTGTCTATGTTTCTCATTCTTTGTACCTAGAATTATATATATACATATATATATATATATATATATATATACATGATGAATTTTGCACATTTAGACGTGTTTTTCATATTCAAATAAGCTATATATATTTTTGATACATTAATGTCTGGCGTCTCTTAACGACCTCGGGATCAGAGCCCCTGGCGAAATCACGCAAAGACAAGAGCTTGTGACCGTCTGGGAATCGAACCCTGGTCCGGCAAGCTTGTCTAGGCAGTGACTACCACTGGACATTATAAACTCATCAATGAGAGAGAGAGAGAGAGAGAGAGAGAGAGAGAGAGAGAGAGAGAGATTGTTTAAAATTATTACTGTAATAAAAAAGATGCCTGGAGTAGTATGAGAGTCTTTCATGACAAGTTATTGATATTATTCACAATTTCGAATACCT
This sequence comes from Palaemon carinicauda, assembly GCF_036898095.1. Lineage (NCBI taxonomy): Eukaryota > Metazoa > Arthropoda > Malacostraca > Decapoda > Palaemonidae > Palaemon > Palaemon carinicauda. The sequence goes on along the minus strand of NC_090747.1, from coordinate 49,616,454 downwards.
GAGAATCTCACAGTATCGTAAAGGTAGAATGGATAGAAGGCTAGAATTGGAAAAGTACAATTATTGATATAAGATAAAGCTATAACTTTTTCGTCTTTTGGTGTATGGATGTAGGAGGCTAAGTTTTGCTGACAATTACAAAGCCCTGCTCAGATTTAAAAGACGACATGATTTTTACACAAAAAAAAAAAAAAAAAATCTGAATATGATTTTGATTCTTTTAAATTAAGTAGATCTTGATTTTACTCCTTGATTAGGGTTGTAGTGATTTTATGCATCCATCCATGACTCCAATTATTCAAGTAGAGAGTCGAAGCCCTGCTCAAGTCACATGGTTTTCAACAAACTCACTGTCTTTGTAATCTGTAAAAGATTGCTGTTAGTGCAACCGAATGAAACAAAACATTTGACACTCGATTAATAAGTGAGTTGAAACATTCAATCATAAAAAGGTTCTGCTTATTCTTTCTTTAGAATTTATATAAATGCACTAAAATTATCTTATTAACCTTATAATTTCCTCTAGACCGCACGCGTTTCATACACGCTCATACACTTTGTCTTATCGCTCACTCATCCCTCCACTAATGATAAACTACCTTGTGTAAGATTGCTACCTCAAGCTTTAATTTGTTTGTATTTCATGGTGATGGAGCACCAATAGTTTGCAAGATTCAGGCCTCTGGCACTTTATTGTTTG
>NC_090747.1:49598254-49610754 GCF_036898095.1 Palaemon carinicauda | reverse complement strand
TTTAAAACTTTTACCACTTCGCCTGTCTTATCTGTGAAGAGAAGGAAGTTTGGGCACTTAAGAATCTGATCAAATAATAGGAAGATTTCGATTGTTACGAAATTGACTTCAGAAAACTCTTGCACACATACACTTTGGTTAATTAAGTTATTGTCGCATACTATTTTTATAATTGTATTTACTAGTTATTCTCTCTCTCTCTCTCTCTCTCTCTCTCTCTCTCTCTCTCTCTCTCGTGTAGTGTTTCCAATTATGTGCTTCAAATTATTCATACTTTCCTACTTCACGCTTCATAGTCCTCAGTCATGTAGGCCTGGACCCTCTTACTCTTCTACTGCCTCGTGGAGCCCAAGTGAACGTTTGGTGACCTATCATCTCTTGGGAATTACGAACAGCATATATAAGCCATCTCCTTCTGCCCCTCATCATTGTCTCATCCATATATGTAACTCGAGTAATCGCTCTTATATTTTCATTTCTAATCCTGTCCTACTATCTAACTCCCAATATTGTTCTGAGGGCTTTGTTCCCGAATATATAAAATCAGCTAGACATTGGTTCATTGTCATACCATGACTCTTGCCCAAACAGTAACATCGATCACACTAAACTGATATATTCAGTAGCGTCATTAAGGGAGGGGTATTGTGGCTAAGCCCCTCCATAATACGGTCCCAGACACACCCCCCCCCTAAAAAAAAAATAACACTGTCAGGGGATAATTCAGTAAGAAATATTTCTTTAGTGAATCCATAGCAGGGTAAACTAACTGAATAAATTACGCATTTCATCAAAAACAGTTGAGCATTTTGAGGATATTTTAAGAGATCCATGTGTTAACAGATTCTTACTTCATAGATACCTTCGTGCTAAAGTCATGTAACCCGTTACATGTCACATGTTCCTTACAGGTACTGCAATCATAGACTCAGAGACTCGTTGCTATTATGATTTGTTTACTTCACATTCTGGAGAAACCTACTACTGCTGTCTGGTATGTAGTAATCGATTTATATTTTCGTCTTACATGTAATGGTTTTGCAATGGTTTGAGTGTTTGGTTATCAGTTGAATTCTAGGCTCATGATATGTGCTATGTGATGTATAGATGATAAACAAAGCCATAGAAAAGAAACCAAAATAGTGCAACTGCGTGACCATTAAAGTCATGTTGTCGGATTACACAGTAGTAGTAGCAAGATGGAATAAGATAAGGTGAGTTACCTAGAGGTCCCGTTTTCTACACTCAAGCGCATGACGTCACTTGGAGAGTTCAGCCAGGCAACATATACAGTAGGCTGGAAATATGCCGCAGATTTTTTTTTTTTCTACAGACGTTCTTGTTTTCATTTGCGTTGACAGATTCATCATGGTTTTATATGTCATACATGGGTGCTCCAATTCTTTTTAAGACCAATATAACTTGGTGGTGAAAAGAAAATAGATTTTCCCGTTTCCCAAAAGATGCAGAACTGTAAGAAATGGGTGAATATATGCAAAGAAAAAAAAAAAAAAAATGATGGTATCAATGGCATATCTGCACAAATTTGTTCGTCATTTCCAACACAATGGTTTTGACAGAAACCTTAGGCACGAATTGCTCAATTGCTCCCCTAAGACTGTCCGAAGTCCAAAAGAAGATTCCACACTGACACAAAATCTTTATAATAATGTAATTACTATGGGGATTCAGGGAAGTCTATCACTTATATCTCGTCACTTTAGTTTCGTTTACTAGGCATATGTTTCATTTAGCATTTCGGTCAACTAGGAGAACTGTACATAAATAGGGTCACTTAAAAAAAATACGAGAATATATGAATATGTCTATTATATTTCTCATCCAAGTAAATATTTAGCTACGATGGGAAGAATGTTTCTGAAGATGAGAGAGAGAGAGAGAGAGAGAGAGAGAGAGAGAGAGAGAGAGAGAGAGAGAATTTTACAAGAATTTTTTTTCGTATGTATAAATACTATTATTTGAGCTTCAGATTATAATGAAAAAAATTGTTGCTTCGTAATTTTTCAAAAGTTTTCGTCTCGGCAGATCACCTCATATAATCAACTTAATTCAAAATGATTTAGTAGACTATGGTTTTCAAATTGGGCGACAAAATTATTACCTCAAAATAAATGAAAAGAAATCGTACCTTTATCAGTAAATAATCCCAAAATATCCTACAAACTTAACGAGTCACTTAAACGTGTGATGTTATGAATAGCAATATGAGAAACTATTTCAGCCACCCTCAGTGGCAAATTCCATCAAATTTTGTAGTAACAATGGCTTATTGAAAAGTCAGTTTTGTAATGAAACAACTGAACTTATATCTTTGATTGTTAGTTGGTTTGGCTTGAAGTATATCGTAAAGAAAGGTAGAGGTGCTTTCTCGATCTATCCACGTCAAGTTGTTATTAATGCTAAAGTTAAAGGCAAAATCTTTTCGTTCCAGTAAAAGGATTATTGTATAACATATTGCTTGAACTATAAGGATACAGTCGAACATCTCTTTTTCTTTCATATGACAAATTGGTAATTGCCATGGTCATCCATCACCTTTGAAATTATAATATATACTACGGTTATACATAGTGGGCAGAGAAATGTTAACGAGTTAGGGTCTTATGTTTGTAATAATGATGAAGCTACTTTACATCTTGTGTCACTACAGAGTGGTTAAATATAAGTGCTCCATCTCCAAGGTTAAATGTTGCTCTCAATGATCTAGATTGCCAGTTATATACCTTTGCGTGTCTCATGAAGCATCTTCTGCCTGTTAACAATGAGACCGAGGCAGAAAAATCAAGTAAAACATTTAGCAGAGATAAAACCTGAAACACTGATAGGAAATGAGTCCTTAAGTTCTTTGATGGGAGGATTCGTTTCTTTTAAATTTAGAAATAAGTATACATCATTAGGCTCAGTTGATGTAGATGAAACAGGCGATAACTGGATATCAATTGTAAAGAGAAAGGTATTATATAGATCATGTAATCATTTTAGAGAAATGTACAAATGGAATATTTATTCAAAATATTCCATTGTGATTCTCTAAAACCAGGCGTCAAAGCCGTTTCATATCTTATTCATATATTCAAAGCCTCTAATATTGATGTTCCCGAGGAGGTGATGAGCTTTTTATCATTAGAAGTAGTTTAAATTTTATAATAAAAATATTAAACTAAGAAGGAAAATCTTTATATCAAAGTTGTGAAAAAAATGAAAAAAAAAATTGTTCAGTAATATTGAAAATTTATTTCATCGAAACTGAGAGAGAGAGAGAGAGAGAGAGAGAGAGAGAGAGAGAGAGAGAGAGAAAGAATGACTGTATTGAGATTCATAATGAAATATTCGGAATAAAGCTTTTGTCATGTGTGAATTTTTATTTCCATTGCTACTGTATTATATTCCCTATCATAATATGTATTTTGGAAATATTGTCATAAAGACATTAATATTAGCCTACTTTCATAAATGTAATGTTCGGAACCCGAAAAGAAGCACGAATAATAAGGCTGGCTGTACAGGACAGGTGTCAAATAAATGCTCTGAACTCTCCAGGTGACGTCATAGAGCACAGCCGAGCTCCCAGCACCATGGGCGGTTACTCACCTTATCATATTACATCTTGAGTAGTAGCATGTAACTGTATATTAACCTTGATTAATCTATAGGTACTAAAAAAACGCTGTTTTGATGTTAGTACATTTTTGGGGGGTTTGGGGGCTGGGGTAGAGGGGGGGGGTGCCTTTTCTTTTCCCTAATATTCAGGAAACTAATTGAGTCTTATGCAATATTGTTATTACAGATCTGATATGCAACGTTAATGATATAGCTTAAATAACAAAACAGTGTTTGTGTTATAATTTAACCGAAAATCTCAAACAATGAAAAGCTCATCAAACAAATTCCAGGGTGACATGATAAAATTATTTTGCACTCACACTTCCAAAAATGACCGCTAAGAAAAAGTGGCTGATTTTGCAGCTGTTGTAAATGAATGTGAAATGCAAGAAAAAACGTTGGATATTCCCCAAGCCGAAGCCATTCGCATAGCTTTGAGTTACTGTAGATTAACCATTAAAAGAAGTTAACTTGTGAACCCTAGGCTTTTTTTTTTCTCTTATCCATATACGTATTTTCATATCTTTGTTGACAACTTAATATCCAGTCATGTTAGGTCTTTTATGTATAAAGCTTGACGGTTTGTGCATAATTGTTAATATTTTTCAATGTAGGTGAATACATTTACAGTAAATGTATAATATTCCACATGATAGACTAGATATATATAGTAAACACACACACACACGCACATACACACACTCACACGCACACACACACACACAAACACACACACATATATATATATATATATATACATATATATATATATATATATATATGTATATATATAATATATATATACATATATACATATATATAAATATATATATATATATATATATATACTGTATATATATATATATATATATATACAGTATATATATATATATATATATATATACTGTATATTTGCTTGTTTGTGTCTTCGTATCTGTGTATATGTTTGTAAGAGTATCTGCAGCCATTTTTTTTTTCATAAAAACGTGTCCGTTATCGAAAGCTCTACTTTTCAAATGACTGATGTATGACAATGATGATTTCCATTTCAAAGGATGTCGTTTTGGAAACGCATGGAATATTAAGTAATAAAAAAAAAAAAACATTTCCTTTCAAATGAAAGTAAGTTCTCTTCTAACAGGAGCATATAAGCAGACGGTGAGTTATAGGTCTCAGCCATTCAAACGTCAATATGACTTTCAAGTAAGCTAACAAAGCTTCTGAATTTTTCGGAGCCAACTACTGACTCAGGTTTTGCTGTGAAATGTGTTTGCTTGGCCATTAAAAATTTTATAACCAAAAAAAATATTTTCTCGAGTTGTATATTTTGATATATTCTGACTGATGGTGGAATAAATGGAAGTTATATTTATAATAACGTTTTCGCAGCATTTATATTCAGATAAGATAATAAATAACAAGTATTTTTTATGTTATCAGAAAAAAAAGAAAAATAAGAAGAAAAGTTTGAGCCTTTGCTTCTTTGAATTAACATAATGAAAGTAAGCAGTAGGGGAAAAAAAGAATCAGATTTTAAGTGAGCAATTTACTTAACATTGCTGATGAAGACGCAATCAAATGAGAGTCTAACTTCCTTATAGACAAAGGAGTTATTAAACGTCACTTATAAACTTAAAAAAAAAGTGCCCTGCCTTTCTGTATGGTCAATTTATCGCCGAAGGTTATCTAATTATGATTGCAAGTTAATACTTTGTCAATTCTCAATGAAACGAAGGCAACTAACATTATTTGGAGGGAGCATGCGTATTTAAACAACCTGTTCCAGTCATGAACGGCACTAAAATTAAATTACACTGGTGCAGGAAATTACAGGGTGCAGGCAAGAAGAGGTTATCAGGGCGGGGGGAGAACAATAAGGAAAATACAGAGAGAGAGAGAAAAAAATACCGTTACAGTGTACAAGCGTGTGTGAACATGTGGTTACAACGTTTAGGCTGAGGAATGTAGCGTACAATCTTTTTTTAACTTTGTAAAATGTATACAGCATAAATTATACAGAACAGCATCAATGACTCATATCCTGACAATTTCATAGGCAGACACATACAAATATATTAAAAAAAAAAAACATATAAATGCAAGCACATACGATTTTGTAACTAGCAAGTCCGAATGTTAATCAGGTTTTGTGGTTTGCATTCTGGGACAAGTGTGGGGAAATGAACATATGTGAAAAAGACACATTTTTTCCCCTATATATACAGAAAGCTATATTTTATACTACAATTCTTAGTTATCAGATATCAATGCACAAGGGATCTATGAACCATCGAACACATTAGTTTTCGGGCTCTATTTTATCGCGGAGATATAAGTTCTAATTCGTCAAAAATGGATTCATAAATAAATGCTTCCTATTTGAATTTACTGATCGTGTTCGGAGTTACAGATTTCCCAGTGGCTTTGCTTTTGTTACCTCGGTGCCCGGATAGAATGAAGAGATGGTGGACACGAAAGGGGATTTGCATATAACAGATGGGAAAATCAATAGGACAATATTTGCTTTCAGAACAGTTGCTCGATATATGGTCAGGATTAAATATGGTGAACACATGGATTGGTTTTGGAAGTAATTCCTTGAAAACATCCCCTCAGTCTGAGGAAAATAAACACATTTATTGGTTTTACATGGATTGAGAAAAGAAGTAACAATAAATCCTGCATCAAGCCTACACCTTCTTAATTCTATGCAAATATAAACATAAAAGATATAAATGACCACAGATTCAAACACAGGCAGCATTGAGTTAGATTATTTCTGGTTGTTGTACAGTACGCAGCATAACTCAAGGGTCTTTTTTATTTTTTTTTTCATTTAGCATCAAACGAGCGATATTAGTTTACCACTTGTTATTAAAACTTTTATTTCACTCTGTAACCATTTGTTTGTGTGAGACAACGTTGCTCCTTTCTTATGGGAATTTCTATAATTGAAAAATAAGAATGATCGTTTGGAACAAAAATCAAATATGTTACTGTAATACGACTATTCATGGAACTGTATTTAGATAGAAGGAGATTGGGAAAGAGGGCGTCAATACTGACCAGCATTTTTAACTTTGCCCTGGCTATAATTTATGTATTGGGGTTATAAACTAAAAGTTATTTTTTTTTTTTTTTATGTCGTTTTGTGTATAAAGCAAAAGTTATTTAGAGTCTTGGTTTCGAAACTTTTAATAGATTATAATAAGCCATACTGGGAGTTTAGGTTATAGTCAGAACTGCCTATATAGGTCTAGTCTCAGGATGGTCTTCTTCAGGGAGAGGAAATAAGAATAAATAAATAAGTTAGTGATTTATTCCTAGATATTAGAAATGTAATTAATTTATACTTCTCTATCAAAATTACTTTCACTTTTCGAACGGAATTCTATAATTGGCTTAGACATATTCACCACAGCTACTATGTGCTAATTCCGCAATAACAACGTATATCTAATAATAATAATAATAATAATAATAATAATAATAATAATAATAATGTTGCGATTGGAAAAAGAATGTTTTGTCTGGTCTAATCCAACCAAGGTTATTAGACCATTTTTCTTTGCTGAACCCACAACATCAGCAAATGTGTATCTTGACATGCTGGAGGATTATGTTACCCTAAAATTCACCCAATGGTATTTTTTCGGCCAAAAACTGGGGATTTGGTTTTTCATAACTTTCTGGATGACACTGCTGTATTAGGAGAGATGGCCCAGAGCAGTGGCCACCACACTCAACAGACATTACCCTTTTTGAGTTTTACTTATAAATGTTAGAGCAAGGATAAAATGTAGAGTATGCCAGTACGTTTTTTTTAGATCTTAAATATAAGAATAACAGCAGGACAAGCAATGCTAACTTTGAAGATACTGGAGAATACCTGTGTGAAATAGAACACCACTAAGACATTACAGGCAACATAGAGAGATCAGGTCGAAATTTACGACTAACGCCAAGAAACTTTAGTCCTTGTTATTTGTCTGTAATTAAAGTCTCACTATTTTGTTGATATAATTAAACTGTGCTGAATCTACCTAAAATATGGTCTTTATTGTGATCCTGTATAATATTTTTTTTTAAAACACCAAATTTACATGAATATATAGCCTTTTGTTTTAATCCTAACATATCCTATTAAATTACTTCACCATAAACAGCAAATCTTGTTTAGCTAAACAAATAACAGTGCTAATTCTACTCTAAATCCTCTTTAGGAAAATTCTAGAATTTTGTGTTTTAGAAGTATAGTTTATTAACAATGACATTTCATCAAGACTTTATCTCCCATCATCGACATTATTAGAATCAAAGATAAAAAAATATTTCACATTACAAACGTGCATATAACTCTAATTCCGTTTTTTCCATATCCATTTGTGTCTTTTTATGTCATTTAATCCGATGTTTAACTTCTTAGTGTTTAATGAAAAGAAACTGTAGCTTTTTATATCATGGTATCGAAGTAGAAAGCTAATTTACAAATCGCATTAGGCCAATGCTTATATACTTACTTCCTGCTTTCCCTCAACGGTGAACACTTGAGAGCCACAGATGTTTCTCCGGGGTAATTCTTTATATTTTCTTCTAATAAACTAATATTGTGGTAAAGTATACCATTCACTGGGTAATACCTTCTGTAGTTCTCCAGTTAATGAATGATACTTATTATTATATAAAGATGAGGACATTAATCAGAAAAAAAAAATAATCTCGAAAGCTGATTCATCTTATATGAAGTTGCATAACTACGGTTTTAAAGTGTTGGATATAATTCTATTGTTTGTAATAGCTGCAACTATTGTCTGATGCTAGGGGACTGGGGATTAAGCCACTCACCCTCCAAACCTTGATAGGTATTGACTGGCGATGGAGGTATTAAGGCAAAGTCTTTTCCACCATATATAATTAGGCTGATGATACATTGGTTGAGTAGATAATTTCACGTTTGTGTCGTGGGTCAAAATGAAGCCAAAGCTGTAGAATCCAAACACATACGTGTTAGAAGCAGATATCCCCGACCACCAACAACCACACCCAAATTCTCTGTTGAATCTTGGTGCATTCATAGATGATTATGTTTAATGTTACGATTATTTTCTCTGCATAGGGTAATCCTGTGTTGAAAAAAAAAACGTTATTTAGTTTATATATTCTTTAGTAATGTCTATACAATTAAATAATTATTATTACTCTAATATTATCCTATTTTTGATATAAATATCAGATTTAATATTTCAGGTACCTTCAATTATGACGCTTACTGTACAAATCCAGATATAGATAGCAATGGACAAGAGGTAGAGTTATGCGGTAGAAAGGACAATATAGGGAACAATTAGAGATCAATATTACTCTGATGGACAAAATATTATAAGATAATTGAGATGGTAAAATACAGAGAGAGAGAGAGAGAGAGAGAGAGAGAGAGAGAGAGAGAGAGAGATATTCATTAAGAAATCATCAGTAATCATCAGGGTATATGGCTTTAGTTTTGGTTAGAGAACATACGCATCAATTGGTGTATATTTTCATATACATGCAAATAGCAATGATAATAATAATAGTTACTGTTAACATTGACTATAATTGAAATACACAAGGATTAACGTAAGTCAACAGCTTAGCTTGACCTATGCAAGTTTCTATATTTGGCAAAGATCCAATCTCGCACATAAGGTGCCATGACAGAAAGCCCTTTAACTGGTTTGCAATCGTAAGGGGGAAGGTTAGCCAGCTTCTAAAAGCAGGCCATTTGCATTCACTCTAACGTCCAGCTCGTTACAGAACTCTCTATTATGTAGGCGCATTCGGGAAATATAAGCTCGACAAATTCTTCGTATGTGATGTCAGCTGCAGCGTCGAGACAAATTGAATATAAATTGCATATTTCCATGTGGCTTGTATAATTCCATTTATGCATCCCAGACACCAAATATATAAGAAAATTTTATATCGGATAAATCTATTCTATCTATCGGATATCAAGGCCATAAAAGATTTATTTTTTTTAACATTCGTGTAATAGGGATATCACCTATTTGGAATAGTAATCTCTCTTGTATCATTCGCCTCAGAAAAAATAAATTATATGATTTTTTGATACTTTTCTCTTCAGATGAATTGAAATTTAAAGCCATATTATTACCCAATGGCGTTTGAAATCATTGGAATTTGACACTAGGGTTTTTCATAACCTCTCTAGTCCTTATTATTTAAAATTTAGTTGAAAAGATTCCTTTGATGAAGAACATTTCTTGGTAAATAATGATTATCGATTCAAACTATTGAAATCATTAATTATCTATTTGGATGCAATATGAACACCTTTATTTAAAAAAAATCATTATTAATGGCTTTACGAACAATCTATATGACCTAATTGCTAAACAGAAACTGCCAATGTACTTAGATAGAAATACTCAGATTTAGTAACATTAAATAGATATTGTCAGGTTTTCTGTCGAAGTTTTCAAATTTTTGTTGGTATGGGGTGGGAGAGCAAATAATATACAACATTAGAGCTCTAGTAAGTAGCATTTCCTGGCAAATAGTTCTCATATATATGTAAGTAAAAAGCTGTAGAAGTCTACGACTAGGTCTTACCTGAAAAACATCAAAAGATTGTTACAAAAGTTAGAGACTAATGATGATGTAAAAACTTTAAACACTATGAAACATGCAATGGCCAGCTTAAACATGTTTTTTCTTATATGAGAGAGAGAGAGAGAGAGAGAGAGAGCCTTATTTGCATTATTGCCTTATTCTATGTTTGGGTTCCCCCAGGTCCCTCAGTGTGAGGCACCTCGTATATCCACCAGAGAGTTGCTAATGCACTTCCGGTGTATTTTGCATTTTGCAGTCTTGGATGGTCTGGGATGCATCTTAGGTATTTATCGAGCTTATTCTTAAACACATCTACGCTCACTCCTGATATGTTTCTTAGATGAGCTAGCTGCGCATTAAATAGTCGCTGCATTATCGATGCTGGTGCGTGGTGGATTAATGTCCTGTGCGCCTTCCTTAATTTTCCTGGTGTATTTTTTGGCACTATTAATCTATCTCGGCTTGCTCTTTCTGATATTTTTAGCTCCATGATGTTTTCAGTAATTCCTTCTATTTGCTTCAATGCTTGTATTATCATGTAGTGTTCTCTTCTCCTTTCTAGACTGTATAGTTTTAAAAATTGCAGTCTTTCCCATTAGTCAAGGTCCTTAACTTCTTCTATTCTAGCAGTATAGGATCTTTGTACACTCTATTTGTGCAATATCCTTTCGGTAGTGTGGGTACCATATCAAATTGCATTACTCGAGTGTAAAACGTACATAAGTTATGTAAAGCATAATCATGTGTTCAGCTTTTCTTGTTTTAAATTGTGTGAATAACATTCCCATTTTTGCTTTACATTCAGCCAACAGTGTTGCTATTTGGTCGTTGCATAACATATTCGTATTTAACATTAAACCAAGGTCTTTAATTGCTTCTTTGTTTGTGATTGTCTCGTTATTAGGTCCCTTGTATGCATATACCATTCCTACTCTGTTTCCATAATTTACTGATTCGAATTTATCGGAGTTATATACCATCCTATTTTTCTCCGTTCATTCATTTATTTTGTTTAGATCTCTTTGTAGTGAGTTCCTATCTTCATCACAAGTAATTTCTCTACCTATTCTTGTGTCATCCGCGAAACTTCTCACTACAGAGTTTTTAACATCACAGTCTATGTCTTAGATCATAATACCAAACAACAGTGCAGCTAATACAATACCTTTTGGCACGCCAGATATTACCTGAGCTTCATCTGATTTTTCGTCATTTCCAGCCACTATCTGTTTTTTGTTTTGCGGGAATTCTTTTACCCATTTTCCTATCTTTCCCACAATATTATGCTTTCTCATTTTTCTCTAATATATTATGGCCTACCTTGTCAAAGGCTTTTGCAAAATCTAGATAGATCACATCTGTGTCTTTTTCATTCATCATATTTTTGTATATGTTTTCATAGTGTGCTATCAGTTGACTTTGCATACTTTTTCCGGGCACAAAACCGTGTTGACCTATATTAAACGAATTATTTTTAACCAAAAGATTCATAATTTTCTTTTTTATTACCCTCTCATACACTTTCCTAATATGTGATGTTAGACTAACAGGTTTATAATTGCTTGCCTCTAGTCTTGATCCACTTTTGAAAATAAGGGTTATATAAGCTAATTTATGTTTAACATATATCTCGCTCATATCTACACTTTGTCTTAGCTGTATTGCAAGCGGTTTCTCGATAGAGTGTGCAGTTTTTTTAACAAAATCGCTGGAACTCCATCTGGTCCAGCTGCCGATCCATTTTTAATTTCGCTTATAGCCTTGACAATATCTGCTTCATTAATATCTATATCCGTTAGATATTCAACACTTTCTTCTCTCATTTCTGTTTCATTATTCTCATTCGCAATTCTTGGCGTGAACTCACTCTTATATACCTTTAATTCATTCTAACACATTCAAGGTGCATATACAAAAAGTCATTCAGAAAACTTTTCTGGCTGTGAACCTTAAGTTAATAGCAAAAAATCCTACAACTCTGGGTTCTTTGTTCTCCCAAAAAGATAAACTTCCGACTTTGATGCGGTCTTTGGTGGTATATTGCTCTACTTGCCCGAAATGTAAGATCAGGAAATACGTGGGAGCCACTAAAAGATTGCTCAAAGTCAGAATCGATTCTCATCTCGGAGTCAGTCACTGTACGGGATGTACTTTAAAAACGAAAGAATTTTCCAACATACGAGAACATTTTAACAAATGTAAAACTTCATTTTCATATAAGGATTTTCTCATTGTCACCCAAGCGCCCAATGACTATTCTCTCT
>NC_090747.1:49590754-49595754 GCF_036898095.1 Palaemon carinicauda | reverse complement strand
GAGTAAGGTTATGAGATGTACGAGAAGGGAAGGTGGTGCAAGGTTGAATGTCATGTTGAATGGAGAGTTACTTGAGGAGGTGGATCAGTTTAAGTACTTGGGGTCTGTTGTTGCAGCAAATGGTGGAGTGGAAGCAGATGTACGTCAGAGAGTGAATGAAGGTTGCAAGGTGTTGGGGGCAGTTAAAGGAGTAGTAAAAAATAGAGGGTTGGGCATGAATGTAAAGAGAGTTCTATATGAGAAAGTGATTGTACCAACTGTGATGTATTCTCTAAACGGAAGGCTAAAGGATGGGAGGCTAAATAAGAAAAGTTTAGTATAATGATAGAACTGCCGAAGGAAATGGCGGTAAATGATGTAATGGAAGCGAATAGGCGATGAAATAAAGAAAATAAAGCAAAGAAAAATCAAATGAGAGGTAAAGTATTACAATATGTGTGAAAGAAATACAAGTGAGGACCAATTATCCGGTTTGAAAACGTTACATGAATGTTAACATAATCATGTAGATCAAAATAAAGGTGGTATAACATAGAGAAGACTATTTAGTTGATATTTACTGTATTACAGATTCCCATTTCGAAAAGAAAATATATGATTTACTTTAGTAAATAACGTGAGTTAACCGAATTTGACCTTCATTTCAACCGCAAACAAACAGAAAATCCAGTTCGAGTAGCCGAACTGGTTGTTGTTGTTGCGATTAAAATGAAAATGAAAACCGGTTGAATCACGTTACTTACTACAGGAAAACATATATTTCCTGTTAAAATGTTTAAATATAATGGGTTTTGTTCCAATTCGGGTCGCTAATCTCACCGGGCAATGTTACGCTAACGTTAGCAATGTTACACTAACATTAACAACACTATATATAATGGGTCTTCTTCCACCATCGGCTCGCTCCGCTTGCATGAAAATAGAACATCTAGCTCGTATGTACTGGCAAGCGGTAATGTTGAGCTGCGCACACTAAAAAAAAAAACTATTAAAACTGACACATTAAAATTAAAGAAATTAATGACTCACTTTTATGACCGGGACGACAAACTTATAGGTCACCGGGGTGTTGTGACTTTGACGTCTTAATTTCTGTATATCCACATCGCTGCTTCTTCTTTGTTTTAGCTATCTTAGTTTTAGTACTGCAATTGGGACACTGTAAACGTTGGGCTATTACATTATGAGATTTAAGAAAATTATGAACATTGAAATTGACCGAAATGCTATTAAGTACGGAACACTGCAGTCGTTACAAGTTTCTATAACTTCAATCGTAAAATACGCAAAAAGACGTCACTTGAACTAACAAAGACCTGATTTGAACAAAGGTTTCCACGGAAAAGGGTTTGTTGGATGGGGGAGGGGGGGTGAATATTAACCCCCTTGTGCAAACTTTCCATACGTATGGGTTCGCGATTAGTTAACGGAAAAACAACGGAGTGCAGAGAGTAAACATGAATGAACCAGAATGGGAAACTTGTCCAGAGCAGTTATTTATGTGAATCTGGGCGTGACAATGTAATAACAAAATGTATAAAAGTAATATAAAAAGATAAAATGGAGTGTAAGATGAATAATATTTAATGGGAATATGAAATGAGGTGATTTTATAAGATATCGGACGATAAAACGTGTAATTCTTGGGTTAAATGAAATATGTATACGTGGGTATTACATGAAAGGAATGGTTTAGTTGTACTGGATCAAGTAAAATACTTGAATAAACCGGGTGAAGTAGAATACTTGAATGTGGCGGGTAAAATGTCGCAGGGGAAAATGGGGAGGGGTTATAAGAGAAGGAGTAATCCTATTGGTGGAGCCAGAGTTTATGCGCAGGTGGGAGGAGTTTATGCACAGAAGGTCGAAAACTGCTATGTACAAACGAATGAACGAGAAGGACTACAAATGACCCGTAGAATGTCAACAAGTAAATGAAAAATATACCGTTAGTATAGGATATAGATAATTAGCGTATTTGTTCATCGGTTTATTATACATCCACAGAGAAGAAAGGGCTTTTTTTTACCATTATATACCGTTTTCACTGTATGTTTTCCCCACCCAAAACCCCGTGATCCCACTGGGGGTCCCTCATTATCGGTGGATATATATATATATATATATATATATATATATATATATATATATATATATATATATATATATATATATTTCTGAAACTATTCATTTGCGACAGGAACAAGTGTCATTTTCGAGAAGAACAGGCCTTTTTCTACGGAAAAAAGGGAGTTTTTCCCTAGGTTGCATTACCCTGTAATACAGTACAATAATATCAACAATTTAATATAATAAGGTAGAAGTATTCTATGATTTTTTTTTATGATATTACCAAATGTAGTAGAATTACTGTCAATCCATAAATATGTGTGTAAACACAAACTTCTATTTATGCATAACATATCTGTTATTGGTTGTGTAGGAAGGCAAAATCCTCCGAAAAGTCAAGGAAAACTTGTCTATTTGAGTGGAAAAGTTACTTATAACTAATAAAATCAGATGAATCTGACATAACGGTATGTATTAACTCACCATGGTTGCTTAACAAAGAAAAAAATATATCTTTATATTTGTGTAAGGTTTTGGAATTAGTATTCCATGAGAAGGGACCGGTTTTTCATATTGTAGACGAATCCTATATACAAATGAAAAGCACCCAAGCCTCTTCTCTACCCAAGCTAGGATTAAATAGGGCCAGGGAATGGCTGCTGATCATTCAGCAGTTAGACCTATATAGTAGGCTACCCCAGCTCACAGGGATGGCGAGGTTCCAGACGCCATAAGACACTATCGAGCTTGAGCTGGACTTGAACCCCAGTCAGGCATATCGAAATGCAGGGCCACCACAACCTAAAGGCAACGATTGTTGTGCTCTCTCCCTTATGGTTGTGAATGAAGGATGTTGACTAAAATGGGATAAAAAATCATTGCATCTGAAATTTTATGTTTTCGGCAAGAATTTCTGTAAGAATACATAATTCGAGAAATTTATCTTATCAATAGAATAAATAGCATAAGTGATTTGATAAGTAACTAGGAATGAGTTGGTCAAAGTGAACAGATGAATGTAAAAATCTAAGTATAAAAAAAAATTACGTCTTTAATGCTACAGAATTAAGAAAAGAAAAAGTCCTTGAACTATTTCTATAGTTATTTTGAAAGATGTATTGGAAGGAAACACTCAGTACCACACATGAAGTGACATGAAGTACAGGTTTTCCTGAAAGATATGAATGAATAACTCTGTTTGTTTTTGTAGGTGTATGGATCAGCTATCGCGTGTATAAAATTGTCGTTTATTTGAGCGGGACAAAACATTTCGCCAACTGCTGAATAACTCATTCACCAATGATCAATTGAAATGTAAGGAATTGGACAAGACTCTTCCATAGCTGATAAAGTCATTCTTTGATGAATCGAGGTTTATATATATATATATATATATATATATATATATATATATATATATACATATATATATATATATATATATATATATATATATATATATATATATATATGTATATGTGTATATATATATATATATATATATATATATATATATATATATATATATATATATATATATATATATATATGTATATGTATATATATATATATATATATATATATATATATATATATATATATATATATATATATATATCCCATTCGATTTACCTATTGTGAAATTTTTGACGTAAGGTTTCTCGAAAAGGCGATTATGGTTTATACAAAATTGCTAATTTCTCAATTAATAAATCTGCCTTTTTTCTTGTAATGAGTAACATTTTTACAAATAATAACTCCAATTCAGATGAAACATTCCTTACCTCCATGGAATTATCTTAAAATGAAAAAAAAAAAATAAAAAAACATTGCCCAGAAATCTTCAACATTCAGTCATTTTATGTGAAAGAGAAGCCATACTTCTTACGATTGAAATTTCCATTGTTTCGATTATGCCTTTTGACGATGGCAGTTAATTGTACAACAGTAAATCATTTGAAGTTTGACTGCCTTCACAAAGGGGAACACCTCGAATGCTTTGGATTCCCTGATGATAAAAGAAAATAAACAAAACAAATTCTTGGTACAACTATTTTTTTTCTGATTCTCACCATATTCTCAGGTTGGTATGAAACAGGAGCAGTTTTGTAAATTTAAATAATCAACAAGGCATATAGATATACAGTACATAAATTCTTAAAAGAGACCAAATGAGTTAATTCATACCTCTCTCTCTCTCTCTCTCTCTCTCTCTCTCTCTCTCTCTCTCTCTCTCTCTCTCTCTCTCTCTAGAATAAATCAGTCAACTGCTGCAGGGCTTCTATGTACTCTATGTCAATGTCTATGTCTATGTCTGATGGTTTATCAAGTATCCCTGCTTTCGCTATTAAGCGTTCAGACGGGATTTCAAAATCACTTATGTTATAGTTAAAAATTTAAGTTTATGTAATGTAAAGAGGGTTAATTACATTTGTCTCAGTGTTATAGCTGAGTGAAAATAAATGGGTTTTTAATAGCTTCTTTGAACTGAAAGATATTTTCAGCACACTTAACTGATGCCGGATGTTGATTATACAATCTAGGAGTGCAGTGCTGAAAAGTTCTCGTACCAAGAGTGGTCGTTGCACGAGGCTCATCAAGTCTGTAATCATCACGGGAAAGGCGTGTATGAACACCAGGCCCTACTACGTATCTTTTCAGGAAACCTTTAAGATACAATGGCTCTTCCGTGTTAATAACTTGATATGTTAAGACGCAAAGTTTAAAAATAATCCTTGCTTTGACTGGTAACCAGTGTAATTTAATTAAGGTTGGAGTAATATGTTCTCGCGGGGATATACCAACAATTAGTTTAGCAGCTCTATTCAAAATCATTTGAAGTTTCTTAAGACGATAATTAGGTAAATTGTAATACAACGAGTTACAATAGTCTACTTTACTAACTACCAAACTATTAATTAGCAGCTTAG